>NW_003314334.1:153973-255854 GCF_000143415.4 Selaginella moellendorffii
GATACATAGTATAGCTCATCAAAACCTCACTCTAGCTACATGGCTAGGGCACTAAAAGCAAAAAGGTGGGGAGAGTACCCATAAGGCTTGCATAGGGACACGGTGTTTCAAAATGTCATCTTGAAATCCTAGACTATGGAAAGGAAGAGGAGTAGTCCTCTGGTGTAATGACTAAGGATACAGTCATATGGTGAGGAAGTCCTAGAGAATAGTGGAACTTAGTGGTTGGGTCTTTAGGCTTTGACCCAATGGCAGTGTTGGCGAGCATGGCCATGGATGATAAGGGATTTGGTGGGGACAAAAAAAGGGATATTAGGGAAGGGTGTTCCCTATATCTCTGAGCATCCTAAGGGTGCTAAAGTATGGTCAAGGGCTGACCACTCATAGACGAATAGCCCAATCTTTGAGAGATAGGACTGTGATGTGATAGTTTTGGACAACCAATGTGACAAGGGTGAATGAGCATTGCCTTGGCATAATAGACTGAAATGTGGGTGGTATCTTTAGGTGTCGGTCATGAGATCAAACACATGGAGCAATTGGACCAAGTGCTAGCATATCCCCAAGTGGGTGGTACCTTTGGGTGTCAATCATGAGATCAAACACATGTGGGTAGTACCTTTGGGTGTCGGTCATGAGATCAAACACATGGAGCAATTGGACCAAGTGCTAGCATATCCCCAAGAATAAGACTTATAAAGGTTGTGAGTGAGACTCCTTCAATTGGTCAAAAGTGTGGTTAAATGACTAAAGTAAAAAAGGAAAATTTAGCCATCTACACCAAACTCCTAAACATATAACTAAAAAGTGAAGGAACCAAACCACAAAATAAGCGTTTAACTCAAGCAGCAAAGGAGTAGGAGCATAGAGCAATTTTTGAGCATACATCCCAAGAAGCAAAGGATAGGAGTATAGAGTGACATTTGAATAGTTTTAGAGTTTCCAACATCCTAATGCCCAGGACTAACACACAAAACAGAGTCAAATAGAGTTTGGTGTTATTTCAGCATACCGATGTGAGGATATAGGTAATTCACTAGCTAGTATGGTATAAAGCTTGGGCATAGACCCAAACTAGATGTTAAACAAGGACAAACATGCAAACAAGAATTAGACTATACATTAGGTTGGTTGGCCATGCCTAACCTACCCACTATCCTTATTATACATTTAGAACCCCTTGTAGGGGATGTTTATTTTACTTATGTGTCTCACTCACAAACATGGAATAAAAGCTCTTTGTAGTATGGAACAAAAGCTCTTTATTATTAGTGTTTATGTGTCATGCATAAATTATTGCCATGAATGTGTCTCTACAACATAAATCTGTTCAGTTGGGGTAGTCGATATGGTTAGGCTGCACAAAATAGTGTTTTTTTTAATTAATAATTATAAATAGTTGTTTAGAGCATAAAATGTTATACTTTAATATTACTCATTCTCAAAACCAATTAAAGGGAAATTTTTATGAAAATATATAATAGTGTGTAGCTGTGCATTTAAATTTTAGATACATGCTTTTGAATATATAGAATACATTTAACAATAAAATTATAATAATACTAAATATGGTGCATTTTAAATATTTTATATCTCATTTATATATATATTAAGTTCAATCATTTATCTATTGAATTTAAGTTGATTTTAATAGTTTATTCTTTAAGAGACAAATATTTTAAGTTAATTAAATACTATATTAATTTTAAATACAAGTTGATAGACACTTATTAAAATATGAACACAAAACAGAATTTTAAGTAAACTAAATTTTAATTGTATAATAGATAATCAATATTCCATATTATTAATTATATAATTTATGATACAAAATCACTTTTATTAGTATTTCATTGATTGCTTAGCATTTCATAACACTTGACATGAGTTGAAATTATTGTATGATCATAGTTATTTGTGTAGAATTTCCTTTTCACAAAGTGACACTGTCATCCAAACAAAAGTATAGGTATAATTTCTGTCATTTATACTTAGGACCTAGTAAATTATAATAAAATAATATTGTAAAAAGTTTCATAATTATTTTATATAAAAATTAGTCATAAAAAAAATTTAATATAAATTTTAAGAATTTCTTCATTCTGAAATAATGTCTCATGCTTATCCAAATTTAAGCCAATCTCTAAATAATAAAATACTTATCATATAAATAACAGTACCAATAAGGTTATAATAATTAAGTGAAATTAATATTAGTAAATGTATTATGTAAAAAATATATAGAAAATTATAAAATATCTAAAAGTTTATTGCTTTCTATGTTATTGAAAGTTACTATATATAGTGATTAAGTTTAGTGATAATTATTTTGGTCCACATATAGATTCAATGCTATTTTATGTCCTTTAAATATTTAAACATATTTAAAATAAAATAACTTGCTCATAAAAATAAATTTAGAATATTATTTATTTTCTTTCATTCATAATAGAATCTGGGGACACCTCATCTCAACTCTTTCACAAGTCATCCTAGGCACTAGTGTGAGGCTTTGCTCAAGCTCAATATTCATAAAAATATCAGCTAATGACAGGTCAAGGCAAGGTTTAAGGGTGGTTTTGCATCCATCATTAAAGTAGAATTTTTATATTAGATGATTTTAACCTAATTTAAATTTAATGCTATACTTTTCATATCAACATTAGTTAATAATACCATTAGTCATTTTTGGTAATAAAAACTTTGGATTATGCTAACCGATTCACACTCCCATTAAATTAGCTAATATAGCCATTAAGTTATTGTATCTTTGTTTAGCGTGCATTTCTAGCACTCAGCTACTTTGCATACCTTCTGTTTCATGCTGGCTCTTCTCATGGCCTCCAACCTCATCTTAGCATTTGCAATCCTTTGTGAACAGGAGCATGGCAGATGTCTAGCTCTCCAGCTTTGCCCTGAACTGGAGCTTGGGCTTGTTGGATTACTCAAATTCAGTGCAGCAGCTGAAATGCTCATACTAGTTGACATGATCCATGCAGGCTTGCTACACTTCCTCATACTACCACTGCTTATAGATCTGGTCCTCATTTGCCAGGAGACACTTGGGATGATAGAATGTCAACATTGCAGGGAAATGCCAATCAAGAATAATAAAATATCAATCATGGAGCAAGATTTTCCTCAAGAACAAACGAAATATCAATTAGGGAGCATGATCTGCCTAGTGAATGAAGAATGCCTAGCAATTGATCTCTTACCTCTTCTCCACCATGGTATGCTTGCCAGCATTGTACCTCATTGCTCCTTGGGCATTGCCACTACTCTTAACCACTGCTAGCAACACCATTCACACATGCCCAAATGAACCCAAGAAAGCCCTATGGAATATTCTCAAATATTTTAATCTTTACAAGTCATTTAGTTTTGTAAGATACACTAGTGAAAAATACAAAAGAAATGCGTGAACAAGTTACCATTAAATTCAACTATTAAATTAGAGTTTGCAAAACCTAATGTAATAGTGTTGTGGTGTGAAGGCATTACCATTAAATTAATTAATTTAATGGTGGGTGCAAAATTGCTAAGACCATCTTGCTAAGACCCATGTCTCTGTGCATCCTAAGGGTGTTAATTTGTAGTTAAGGGATGACCACT
The DNA here is from genome assembly GCF_000143415.4 of Selaginella moellendorffii. Classification (NCBI taxonomy): domain Eukaryota; kingdom Viridiplantae; phylum Streptophyta; class Lycopodiopsida; order Selaginellales; family Selaginellaceae; genus Selaginella; species Selaginella moellendorffii. The sequence goes on from NW_003314334.1 coordinate 157,589, forward strand.
CATGAACGAATAGCCGAATCCATGGGAGATGGGTCTATGGTATGGGTGGTTTTGAATTACCAAGTTGTAAACGACTAAATTTTCCATTCTACTTTAATCACTTAACCACACCTCCGACCATTTGGAGGAGTCTCACTCACAACCTCCATAGGTCCTATGTTGGACTTAAGGACTTGCTAGCCCCACAGAATGGCATCCATGCCACTCAACCATTGCACTTGGTCCAAGTGTTCCACATGTCTGATCCCATGACCGACACCCCAAGGTACCACCGACATATCAGCCCATTATGCTAAGGCTATGCCCATTCACCTTGGTCATATCAGTGGCCTGACACCACCTACATTACAGTCCCGTCTCTCAAAGATTGGGTCATCTATCCATGAGTGATCATCCCAGATCCACTCCTTAGCATCCTTAAGATGCTCACAGACATGGGGAATAGTCTTCCCCAACATCCTTTTTCCGATCTCCACCAAGTCCCTTTCTGCCCATGGCCGTGTTCCCCAACACTGCCACTGGATCAAGGCTTATAGGCCTGACCACTAAGTCCCACGGTCCTCTGGGACTTCCTCACCACCCGACTGTATCCTTGGTCACTACTCCAGAGGACTACTCCTCTTCCTTTTCACAGTTTAAGCCTTTGGGACAACATTTCGGAACACCATAGCCCTACACGGGCCTCATGGGTACTCTCCCCGCCTTCTGCCTTTGGGTGCTCTAGCCATGGGCTTAGAGCGAGGTTCCGTTGAGCCATGCTAGGTATCCAAGTAGGTAATGCCACCCACACTTGGACTGGGAGCATCGGCCAATCAATCTCCCAGGGGAACTAGAGCTAGCTCTTGAACACTTCACTAAGCTACCCCGCTTGTCAGTCCGTGTTCACTCTAGTCTTGGACTTCCCAATGGGCAGCTCATCACCCAACACTAGGTACAGCTTTTCTAGGCCAAACTAACCTTTCATGGCCAAACTGGCTCCATTGCAATCCTCCCCCTTACTATACTTTTGGAGCTCACCAAACCCCCCAAGGTCTGGGAGACGAATGCTTTGGGCTTTCACCTTCTCAGACTCGAACTCGGACTCAGACTCGGACTCGGACTCGGACTCGGTCTCGGGCTCGGCCTTGGTCTCGGTCTCAGTCTCGGTCTCGGTCTCAGTCTCGGTTTCGGTCCTGGTCTCGGTCTCGGTCCCGGTCCCAGTCTCGGTCTCGATCCCGGTCTCGGTCTCGACCTCACCAAACCCCCCAAGGTCTGGGAGACGAATGCTTTGAGCTTTCACCCTCTCAGACTCGAACCTGGACTCAGACTCAAACTCAAACTTGGTCTCGGGCTCGGCCTTGGTCTCGGTCTCGGTCTCAATCTCGGTCTCGGTCTTGGTCTCGGTCTCGGTCCCAGTCCCGGTCTCAGTCTCGATCCCTGTCTCGGTCTCAACCTCGGACTCCTTCTCGGACTCCATCTCAGTCCATCTTGGACTCCATCTCGGGTCCATCTCGGACTCCATCTCAGGTCCATCTCGAACTCTGCCATGTGTCATGTGTTAGTCCTCTTGTGTCCCTTTTCTAGAGACTCACTTATTGCTTGCTTCGTGCTTGTTCCTTGAGCACTTTGTTAGGAGTTTCACTCCCGCTCTCGACCTTTCAAGTCGGAGCTTTTAGTCCAAACATGTTATGCTCGTTTGGTTTTCGCTTCGGCCACTACCACATGGCACCCTTCCAGCTCCACTTTGGGGCCTAGGGATTTTGTGTCTCACACCAATGAGACAAAGGTGAATGAAAATGGCATTAGTGTAATGGGCTAATATGTCAATGGTACCTTTGGGTGTCTATGTTGGGATCAAACACTTGGACCAAGTGTAAAGGCAAAGTGGTATAGAAGCCATTTGCAAAGCTATTAAGTCCCCAAATCGGGAATAGGACTTATGGAGGTTGTGAGAGAGACTCCTCCATGTGGTTGAAAGTATGGTTAAGTGACTAAAGTAGAATGGAAAAATTAATCGCTTACATGCTAAACCTTTATCAATCTCTATTGAAGCTTGTTGCATTTGACATTCTCCACTCATAATTTTTAATTCATTACCTCTTTGCAAGCCAAATTGGTCACATTATTGCACTCCACTCACCTTCCTAGCCATGCACCTCACAATTGGTGTTCTTGGTATGCTATCAATTGGCTTTGGTTTACAAACACAATCTCTTAGGTATGCTTACATACCACAGCAATTGTCAAGCAATTGTGTATTACAGAGGTAACTTGTCAATACAAAAGAAATGTTTCATTCTAATTTTTTCTTTTTCTTGTCTTCATTCATAAATACATTGAGTTGTTGGACATTTTTTAATTTGGGGCCATAGTAGAGCTGTGAAACAGCCTTGTTTAAACTGTAAATGGAGCAATATGGTGGAAGATCTTCGGTCTTTAATAATGCAAGTTGAGACAGATTTTTTTATTTATTAAAGTAGTCACTCATGACATTCTTTGGAATAAGTACAAATTAATGTGAATGGGCAACCCAAATTTTTTATTTTCTTTCATTTTCTCTGCATTAGTTGTGGATGATGGTAGATCTTGAGACAACTAGTTTCTTTAGCAGGATGGATTAAAATGCAATTTTGTAACTGTAGTATACATCTACTTTCTTGATGTCCAGGCACAGACACCCGGTTCGGATGTTGCAAATTCTTCCTCACAATCCCCCTAACTTCTCCACCATCACAGATGAGTCTCCATGGTTTCTAGTGCAGTACTGAGGAAGTTTGTTGGAAGGGCATCAAGGATATGATGTTCACTTAGATGTCAAACTCTTGCAGCTCCATGGCACTAGAGAGCATGAGACTGATCGAGCTGGTCTTGAACATCACGTAGGCATTCTGCCAACTATCCTTGCAATGCTATTGTGGTGGTCTTCTACATCATTGTGAGTGGCAAGCACAGAGAAGGTGTTCTCGTACTCTTACATGACATTTTAAAAGTGCATGATTTTTTATAATTATGTGATTGATCTGAAAAGGTAGTGGTGCTCTAGGACAAATATAGTAAATATAAATTGGGATAATTAAATATTTTTTGGGGATAAATTGGGATATTAATGCTTTGATTAATAGAAACATATCTTGACATTCTAATAATGAGAGTTCCCAGTAGAGTGTGGTTGGGTTTGGATATGTTGAATCCCTACAATGCTATAACAAATGCTAGACCACTCATCATTCAGAACAATAAGAAGAGAAAGAAGAATATGATATATAAATCCTTTCGCATCAGTTATCAAACATGTCTCACGAGTTTCATAGTTGATCTACAACACAAAATGGAAAACGTATGGTTGGCAGCCAAACCTGTTTGATCATCTTGTAGTTAAGAACTTAATCTTGATAACCACTCCTCTACTAGAATTCTTTGCAAACTTAAGTATCCTCTCCAAGAGCTCCCAAGCTCATTCTCCCCTACTCTGGTTCAAACGCTATATAAGCTAGAAGCCATGGATTGCTCTACCTTGTTATATGCTATAAATCAAATGGACATGGAATTCAGTGCTCAAAGGGCTACTCATCAACTTGCCTTGCATAGCAGCCTTTCATCATTTCCCTTTATGCTATCAGGGTTTTTGCTATAGAAATATATGCTGCTGCCATTTGCATACAAATCACTCTCAATACCACTACAATCTACACTGCTTGAAAAAACAAGTAAACTTAGCTTACCTAACACTTACACTGGATATGGCAAGTTCTTCCAGGATGATAGGATTGGCACTGATAGCTCCATGAAATATGTGCTAGAGCAATGCTTGATGGCCTCACATCATCCTCATTCTCACTACAAGTGATCTACATACCTCACACTGGCAAGGATGGATCCATCCAAACTCCATAGCCTATGGCAGTGGCTCTAGGGGAGTGGACACTAATCAATAACATTCATGGAGGCATGCTATCTTTCATGGTTTTGGGAGTAGAAAAAACACTTTTTTTAAAATAGAACTTGGGAGTGGCAAGTGTTTTGATTGAGTTGGCTAGGCTTCCTAGATGATAGGATATCAAGAAAATAAATAAAATAAGAAAGAAAATATAAGAAGGAACAAACATAAGACACAATAAAGAAAAGCCTAAACCAAGCATAGACTATATACTTATAAATTATAGCCATTCATCCACAAAATTATAAAAGTTTAGCATTGCTAGAGTTAGTTATTGAGCCTTTAGGGCACGGTATTTGGTGGCTAACTGGGCATGATGTGGAATGCCACAGAGGGAGCATGACAAGGGCATAGCCACATAAGAGAGGGGGTGCTGGATTGTGCATTTATCCCACTATTGATTTAGGCACTAGCACAGCAGCTTGCACAGTGGCTACTGGCACCTTTGATTGAGTGATTTCTTTCTAGATCTTCTGCAGAATGTATAAGGGCCATAGTAATATTCTTGCAAATAATAAATCTTGATCCGACAGCTATGAACTGCTGGATCACCTTAACAGGCGAGCGACTGCCTGTTAAGGATCGATCAATGGAAATTTTCAGATTATTTACAGCAACCAAGAAAGATTATGGAGAACAAAATTATAATCGTTCATGTAGTGTTTGCCAAAGTGGTACATCGATTTCGAAACAACAATCCTCCAAGAAGCAAAGCGGCACCATATAGCCAATAAGGTTGCTGCACTTGTTTCTTTGACCGAACACTTTCAGTACTTTTGGTATCAGAAGTAGATGGGACAGATTTTTCTACTGACTGCAAATTAAGAGTCAGGCATCCTTCTGCATGAAGACATGCATACCTTCAACGTCTTTGGATGCGCTAATTTGTGCAATTCTCGTTGCAGCGCCTCTGCTTCTTTCTTAGATTCTTTTTTTTGTTTTGCGTATCTCTCAAAAAGTTTCTGAGAGCACAAAAGTCATTCTATTTATTTAATACACCGCAACTTACCTTTCTGCATTTGTCAATAGGAAGTGGTGGTTGATGTGGTGCCTGGCAATTCCTGTAGAAAGGCAACGCGGCTTCCTCTTCAGTCGGTTTGTGAGGCAGTGATTCGAGAACTTTAGCGATCTGTGTCTCATAGTGCTGCAACTGTTGACCAAGTTTTCTTTTCAGGAATAAAACCGAGGATAAAACTGTCTACCTGGAGTAAATGCGAGTGATCCAGCCTTATGGGACCGTCCTGAATGTTGAACGAGTAATTACAGAAAAAAAATTAAAATTCTTCCATGAAATTGACAAACCTTTCTCAACGATTGTAGCCATTCTTGAAGCTCAGGAAGTGCATGCCAGAGTCTTACAAATTCGGACTTGTTCGATGACGACCTAAGTGCGTCTTCCAACTGAGAAACCCTTACACTTAACGCTTTCTCACGCAGCTGGACATTCACAAGCTGCCCTTCCTTTTTCATGAGTTCCCTGGAAATGTCACAGTATTTTACACGGAAAGCGAGAAGGGTTGAAGCCACCTCTTAAGGCAATTAACTCTGTACTGCGCGTCTTCCAATACCTTGCGCTGTTGTTCAAACATCCTGTTTGAAACATTACGAGATGTTTCTACTTGATGATTTCGTGCGTTGCATGAACTGTTCATGTCAGATGCTCACCTCTCTCTTCTCCTGTATTCAAACACTTCTTTTGTCAGGTCCTTTTTCTCTCGTTGAAGCCTGGATACCTGTTTTCGAGAGCAGTCAACTGTATGAGCTTCTCCGTCCTGCAGTAAACATAGGACAACTGATGCTAGAACTATGAGCTGAAATTACTGACTGGATCATCCGTTTGGTTTTGATGTTGTTGAGGTGTGTGGGGACTTTTTTTGGACATGTCATTTTTGTTTTGTAGCATCTGCATCTTCATTTGAAGTATCTGTAGAATACAAGAGTTGAAAGCAAAGAAATGAGATGTTTTGGTGAACCTTGAGCTCATATTCCGTTGCAGACTCCAGTAATGCTATTTGAAGCTCTTCAAGTTGCTTCTTAAGTTGGCTAGTCGAATCCTTGCCCTGTGTGTGTCAGTTGGCAAGTAAGAAAGTGCGATGGCTAGAAAGAAGCACCATCGAGTAGCACCTTGATGAAACTCGGAGGGTTTTGCTTTGAAGGGGGCCATTTTTTTCTCTCTTCACCTGCAAAAATAGCTACCTCTTTGAACAAAGCCTTCAAGCTGGTCGGTAACGTCTAGGAGTGAAGCAAACCATTTTAAAATATAGATTGGATTATGGTGGAACTCACTCTTGTCTCCCTCGTCACAAGTACAATCCGGTTTGTCACGCTTATTATCTTGAATCTGCACTGATATGATCTGTTTTCGAGGTTTTTTCTTTAGTGGCATGGCTTTGACTCCATATAGATGCTTCAGAACACCTTTTCTTTTGGTGGAGACTCTATCCGCAAACTCTTTGGTCATCAAGGGAGCCCATTCAGGGAGCATTCTTGTCTCCTCCTTCTCTCGGACAACAGTATCTTCGGGACAGCCTTTTTGTTGTGGTTGTGGCGAGCGAGGGGACACAAAAGTATCATCTTTTGTGGAATCCTGGGAAACTCTTACACCAATATTTTCCAGCGTTTCTTTCATGTCAGTGGTCCTCTTGTGACACTGTGACGTGTCCTTCGCCAAGGCCTCTTTCAGCCTTGCGTATTCCATAGCACGTTGTTCCTGAACATCATTCCATGAATGAAGCATTTTCTCTAAACCATCGGCAATGTCTTCTAGCGTGTCATAGTCGGCATTTGAGAGATCCATGGCATCTTTCAGTGCAGACTGAAAATTTCTACTTATACCTTCAAAATCACTATTTTCTTTTTCATTTTTTACTCGAATTTCAGCACCTGTCATTGTCCTCTCGACCCACCAGCCAAAGAATTCCGGTTTCACGAGAACCCACCGACGGATTCAACTGCTTTTCCAGAATATGCGATGTAAGCTCTTGACGTCGCTGACATGGCAGCTAAAGCTCAAAAGTTGACGGGTATACCACTTGGCAGGCTGAAGGAATATGCTCAACTGTCTGTTTAATCTAGGTTTTGGGATGGCGGCAAGCTCGTGTAGCGCCAGGGGTTTTCGAGATGTACGTTACAACGAGCTATACGAGGGATATAATGACTACGACGAGCAGATCAGGTTCCTCACGGCTAGGCCACAGAGGGTGAGGCTTTTCCCCGTATCTGTTGGTGAATTATTTTATATATGCAGCCGGTAGCAGGTATTGTTGAAAATCTAGACGCAAGGGGGGAGTTTACAGTATATGACCATGTCGCACCTCTATCCGCTTCATCAACTGCTTCAGAGTTTTTGGTAACTAGCTGAAAATGCATCTATTAATGCCGTTTCAATCTCTATAGGGAGGGAAGGCCTTGTCACCACCGGACTTCTTCAATTTGGATCATACGAGGACTCCAACCCCACAGAATGCACTATACTATAGACCACCTAGTGTTGGAAGAGCACGGTCAGTTTCTAGCTCTTCCCTTACAGCGTTTGACAGACCCATGACGGCTGTAAGGGCAGCTGGCTATACCTCCAGAGTAAGTCAACACTTGACGAAGTTTTCCCGCCTGACGGCTTTGGCAGGGTACCAAGTTCGATCCTTTGAATCAAGGTGCACGTTTAACAAACGCGCAGAAAAGGGACGAACTCAATCCTGAATATCAGGTTCGCGAGCTGGAGAGTCAGGTCAATCAGATGCTGGAGGAAAGTGCCACTGCCAGCTTTCTGGTAAGCTCTCTGGTGATAATACTGCTTACATCTTTATTCTAAAGCCAGGGTCAATATGCCACTGCTCTGGAGAAAGCTAAAGAAGCTGGAAAACGCGAAAGGAAGCTCTGCAAACATCGAGAGCAGACGGGCTTGGTATCAAATTCCAAGTCATATTTTCCCCTTCCCACTGACAACTGGCTATTTTTATAGGCTGATCAAGTGAATACCGAGCTGACTTTCGCTGTCTGTTTTAATCTAGGATATCAATATGAAATGAACCGTTTACACTCGGAAGCGTTGAATACCTATTCACAAATCGTGAAGAGCAAGCAAGTAGGCAGCATATTTACTATTTGGACTTTTGACCTTTCAAATCCTGCAGTTTCCACAGGGTGGAAGGTTAAGAGTAAATATGGGGAACATTTACTATGAACAAGAGAAATATGCACTTGCAGTAAAAATGTATCGCATGGCCCTTGATCAGACTCCCAATTCGTACAAAGATACGCGATACAAGATCATGCGCAATATTGGCATCTCTTTGATGCGTACTGGCCACTACCAGGTAGGTTTCGATGTTATCATCCAACCCTGTAGTGCGGTCGTGGTTGTGAGCAGGATGCTGTTCAGTCATTTGAATCATTGATAGACATCACGGTCGACCATCACGCGGCTTACAATCTTCTAGTTTCCCATTATGTTTTGGGAAATTGTTCCAAAATGAGAAGCTGCTTTACAAAAATGCTCTTAGTGAAACACTATGATCCGGAGCGTGACGATGACATTGAGCCCGATCATACGGCCGTGTTTCGGGTGGGTCCGTTTCCACTGTCCTTTGGCATGCTTTGATGGTTCTTTTATCTTGCAGAGGGACGAGTTGCGGCAGGAGCTACATGCAAGACAAAATCAGGCAAACAGGCTCATACTAACATCTGCGAGAATTATTGCTCCTGTTGTTGGAAATTCTTTGGTAGAGGGTTATGATTGGGTCATCGAGTTGCTACAAGACCAGCAATATGTGACCCTTGCACACGAAATGGAAATGGATAAAGCCCTTCAACACCTACATCAAAGAGACTTTCAACAAGTAATCCATGATTCATATCTGGTAGTTTCTGAAACTTATTTTCCCAGGCCATAGCATTGCTAAAAGAATTCGAACGAAAGGAAAGAGATTTGCAAGCACGAGCAGCAACAAATCTGTCTTTCTTATATTTCTTGGAGGGTGATCTGGCGAACGCGGAGAAACACGCGGAGCTTGCTGTTTTAAACAATCGGTTCAACGCTTGCGCCCTAGTCAACCAAGGAAACTGCTACTTTATGAGGGTAAGAAGCAGATCGTATTTCATCCTTTCATATTTTGTACCAACAAAACAGGGCGATCCTGAGCGCGCAAAGCAAGTCTACAAAGGCGCTGCAGACGTGGACCCTGATTGCGTGGAGGCACTTTATAACCTGGGCCTTGCGTATAAGAAACTAAATTCTTTTGAGGAAGCATTGAGCGTATTCAAGAAAATAAGTTACGTTCTTCCGAATAATACCGAAGTATTGTTTCAGGTATATTGTATTCTCATAGCATTTCCTTGATTTTCTTGATCTTTGTCATGGGCGTGGCAGATTGGACAAGTGAGTGACGTTATGGGAAACTCTCGACAAGCAATAAAGTGGCTAGAGCTCTTGGTCTCGAAAGTGATGCATGATGCAGGCCTTTTAGCTATGCTGGGAAACCTCTACGTGCGCTGTGAAGATGATGCAAAGGCTCTTCACTACTTCAGCGAGTCGCACAGAGTGTGTCCAACGGATGTGGTTGTCACTGCGTGGTTGGGGTCTTTTTATCTGCAGAACGAGTTGTACGAGAAAGCAATGCCTTTCTTCCAACTAGCGTCACGCATTCATCCTGACGAGGTAGTCAGTTTGAGCAGTCCAGAGCCTGAGTCTTTTCTTCTCCGTAGGTGAAGTGGAAGCTAAAGGTGGCGCTGTGCTTACGACGAACGGGTTCATTTTCAAAGGCACTTCACAAATACAAGCAAATTCTTAACGCACACCCAGACAATGCAGAGTGCTTGCACTGTTTGGTGCACCTTTGCACAAGTCTTGGCAGGAAAATGGAAGTCCAGGCTTATGAGAGCAAACTGTGGAAGGTGGATCAGGATCATCAGAGGCAGACGGGCAGCAGCATGGCTTGTTTTGGGCAATGCCCACGACGAGTTGGGTACGACAGTGTCAAGTCCTCTGGAAAAGCCAGGGACGAAGATTGGGAGCTTACGGATGACTTACTCCCGATCTGAAACATGCTGAACAAGAAATTTGTCAGTGGCATGTCGAGGCCCACTTAAAGTCGGTCAAATGCGAGGGAGATCAACCCTAGGCATGGATGCGCCTGCGGCGCTGCTGGCGGTCCTTGTGGTGTGGTGGGCGGCCGCGGGAGCAGCCGGGCAGTGGGCGTGGCTCGGCCGCAAGCAGCTGCTGCTCCAGGCGTCCCCTGAGCAGGTGAGAGTCGCTCGCAACATATATAGAGAGAGTTGTAGTGCTCACAGACAGCGCGGGGGCGTATCCAGGTTCACGTGTCTCTAGCCGGCCTCAAGCACATCCGAGTGACATGGATCACGGCAGCCGGCTCCAACCTCCCGGCCAAGGTCGACTACGGCACCGCCCCAAACACTTACACCGCATCCGCAACTGCGGATGGCTCCTCCTCCTACTTTTACATGCTCTACCGATCGGGGACCATCCACAATGCTGTCATCGGTCCCCTCGAGGACGACACGCGCTACTTCTATCGAGTTGCTGGAGCTGGAGGCCGCGAGCTGAGTTTCAAGACACCGCCCAAGCTCGGGCCTGAGGTGCCAGTCACGTTTGCGGTCGTCGGTGGGTAACACACGCTTGTCCGTCCCAAGCCAGCTCCACATTTTGTGCTTTTTTAGGTGACCTGGGGCAGACGCGGTGGAGCGAATCCACTCTTGCCCACATCCAGCAGTGCAGTTACGATGTGCTCCTGTTTGCGGGCGACCTTTCGTATGCCGACTACTACCAGCCGCTGTGGGATTCGTTTGGCAGGCTCGTGGAACCAGCGGCAAGCTCGCGACCGTGGATGGTGACCCAGGGAAACCACGACGTGGAGCGGATTCCCTTGCTTGCCCGGCCCTACAAGGCTTACAATTCCCGCTGGTCCATGCCTCACAGCGAAAGCGACTCGCCCTCCAACCTCTTTTACTCGTTTGATGTTGCTAGCGTTCACGTTGTCATGCTCGGCTCGTATGCGGCCTACGACCAGCGGTCGGAGCAGTATGCGTGGCTCCAAGTTAAGTGCTTTCATTCGTCGGGTGGACTAATTGTGCAGGTAAACGGTGACAGGAAGATTTGAACAAGGTGGACAGGAGCAAAACGCCTTGGCTTATTGCCGTTGTTCATGCACCATGGTATAACTCCAACGCCAAGCACCGGGGAGATGGAGATGGGATGATGCATGCACTGGAGCCCATGCTGCGCGAGGCCAAAGTTGACATTGTTTTCGCGGGGCACGTTCACGCTTACGAGCGAACGGTTCGGATTCTTGCCATTGGTCATGTAATTGTAATCCCGATGTGCTATACATATTTCTGCAGGCTCGTGTCTACAGCGGCCAGCTCGACGAGTGCGGAATCATGCACATCACAATCGGAGACGGCGGAAACCGCGAAGGACTGGCCCGACGATTCAGGGATCCACAGCCGGAATGGTCCATCTTTCGGGAGGCAAGCTTCGGCCACGGGGAGCTGCAGGTGGTAAACGCAACGCATGCGCACTGGTCCTGGCATCGAAACGACGATGACGAGGCGGTGGTGGCCGATAAAATCACCATCACCAGCGTCACTGCGTGCACCACCCCCTCCCGCTCCTCGTGAATGTATGTATAAGCCTATTGTCATGCCAAGATACAATGTGAGCGTTGTTACTCCTAGACAAGCATTCCTGGGCTGGGCTCAAAAGTGCTTGAGAAAAAAGTTGCTCATTCAAGGCTTCTTATCACCAATTATAATCTGCTCATCATAGCCCGCGCTAGTAAAGCACACTCCCCTCTGGATACTTACCCGAGTGACGGTCACTTTGTTCGCCTGGGGAGATAAATTCCTTCCGCAGCCAGCCAGACGTTGTCAGCGCTCTTCTTTTGGACACCACACACCTGTAACACAGACTTAAAAACGACACAAGACGGAGAATTCTTCATGTTACCTCCAACTGTCCCGCAACTATTCTGGTGTACTTGTTGTCGTGGCTACTGTGAAGGTAGCCACCCGTGTCCATGTGATACAACCGGACCTTGAGATCTTTGGTCCAGGTCTTTTCCTTGCCCTCAATCTCCAATCTAGAAACAAGCGGGGACAAGGTTTTTTAGTAGAGCGGTTGACATAGATACAGGTTGTACCTCCAGGTATCTCCCGTGTCACTCACATCTGGACTGCCGAATGCGCTCACCTGCAGACATGGCACAGCTGAGGCAGGGGATAGAAAAAGCAGAGTCACCTCGAGGTTCCCAGTGAGGGGCGACTGATGCAGATGGCTGTGGAGCCATCTTCTCGTTCTCATGTGCTGAAGGCGCACAATGGACCCCTCAGCAACGCCGTCTCCTTGCTGGGCTTCACTTTGGGGCCCGGGCTTGACAATCTGGGAGGGGACGAACAAGTTAGAAGAGTAGCGGGCATGCACACTCCCTTACCCAGTAGCTATTACCATCGTTGACGTGGGGAAAGGCAGTCACAGACTGCTGGCCACTGCCAGAACCATAGGGAACCTCGTGTGAGTGCAGCCTGAACTTGGTGCTCGCATGCTGCAGCTTGATCACACTGCCGTACGTCACCTGAGCTTTGTTTCTTTAAGGCTGGTCTAGACACACAGGAGCGCTACTTACTAGTTGGCTGCTTGGCGGGGCACCGGCATCCACATCCGAGCGGGCGTCGCTGGTGAGCCACAGAAAGGCGAGCAAGGCCGACAACCAGGCAGCTCCCATGGCCACGCACGCCCACGCCACAAGGCGGCCGCGTTTGCGAGCAGCTGCTGGGAGATTTGGGCGGCGCCTCACCACCTCAGCAGCGGCAGCAGCGGCAGCAGCAGCTCCTCCCCCTTGGCCGGCGCGCTTCGACTGCCGCAGTGTAGACGCCAGCGCTGCGCCACAACCTTATACTTAGGGCAGTCAGTCACGTTGTGCAGGCCACTCACAGCCAGCCACGTGGAGACGAGGCCAATGAGGATGCGCCAGCTCATCCACAAGGTATCTTAAAACATTGATTGTTAATATATGGGAACATACAAGAGCATTGCAGGTGAAATCAGGAGCAGTCGGCGGCGGCGGAGATGTTGCAGTTCGCCGGGATGTTTCTGGCGGCAGTCATGTTGAGGCCTGGCACCGTGGACGTTTGATTCACGAGGCACTGGCACATCTCAAGCTTGGACACGCTTTTCATGGCGGTGCAACAGGCAACCGAGGGTGGCGGTGGATTGCCTCCCACCGCCGCCGAGAGGCAAGGAAACATTGCCTGCTGCGCAGCGCTGCAATCCACAGCGGCCGCTACAAGTCCGACATGGAGCAGCAGTGAGGCAAGCAAAGCTACAACAACCAGGATGCGCGCTCCGCCCATGCCAACGCTGCTGAGAGAAGCAAGCAACCAACCAAAAGCACGATGTTCCTCAAGAGCTCGTCCGCGCTCGCCCTTATAACGAGAGAGAGGCGCAGGGAGAAATAAGTGAGAGCGCCCAGAGGCAGTGCAATGAACTTCTCCTACTGCCACACCTTCCTGAAACCAGACCCGTGAGTTTACAGACCTCCTGCAGGAAAGCACGCCACTCCCATTAATATGAGGTCGCCATCTAAGACTTGATTTAATCTGGCAATCACACCTTACAACATGTCGTAGAAGACAGCCGGCTTTCTCCTCGCTTTGGCGCACAGCTCCTAATACCGAAAACCTGCTTACTTGGTAGCTTTGTTTGTAAGGGACACATTACCTCAATTGCAAAAGCGATACGGAGCAACGTTGCTTCTTGCCATGGCTTGCCAATGAGTTGCAGCCCAACCGGAAGGCCCTGCTTGTCGTGGCCAACCTGAACATTATGACCGTGATGAGAGAGAGAGAGAATGCAAGTAAAACAACCTACTGGTACGGAAACAGCAGGAAGTCCCAAAAAGTTGGCTGAAACTATGAACCTCATAAGATCAGCTGCAGAAACGGAACACAATCCATCAAATGTTGGAGGCTCTCAAAAGGCTAACTTAACTGACCGTGTGTTGCGAGGTCTGTTTCCCCGGTGCTGATCGCGTCTGGCGGTATAAAAGGAGCAGTAACCCTGTAAAAATGGGTGAGGGATTCACTCCAATCCAGACCATGGGCATCTCACCCTGTCGTAGGAGTGACGATCACATCAACTGTCCTGAAAATTTCCATGTGGTAGAACATCAGCCGTCTCCTGACAATCCAAGCGTGGTCAGTACCATGATCTAATCTCGTAGACAAACCGCAGGCGCTGTGCTGAAACATAGAGGCTCGACTGGAACTGCTTAAACAACGCGATAATCACTCGGGTTTCATGGCAGGTACTTTTCCTCCTGCAGCCATAAATCCGTTCGAGCAGGCAGACTGAAAATTAACAAGCTGTGTACCCGTATTTGTAGATTGAATTCAAGCATGTGCATATTTCAGAACCTGTAGTCACAAGATGGCCGTTTCGCAGCTCCTCAAGCTCCGGTATTGCGATCTCATTGATCTGAACAAGAAAAGACTCAGCACACTGACGGCCTGGTAGATGCTTATACGCGAGAAGAGTATCTCTCACAGAATCGGTCGACAGCCATCCTACAGATGGTTGCTACTTCAGGAGGAGATACATCGGTGAACCACTGCACATTCGTAAACGTAAGTCACTAGAAATCTAATCACACAGAAGACTTACATCGGTATAGATTCCGAGTTTTAGTTGCTGGAAGCTTGTATGATTGAATAGCGGCAAACATGGAGGAGGCTGAAAACCTTGTGAAAACAATGCTCTATCCGCTGATATAGCTACTTACTGGTTTTGAATAAACAACGTCAGATGGACCGCTCCCTATCATGGCTGAATACCTGGATGTCACGAACCATAACTCATGAATAAAGAGCTTCAAGAAACTTACACGATCAATGCATCCTCTACATTAGCTGCGATAGGCCCAACCGCTTCTAGAGTCCATCCAACCGGCACAAGCCTTACAGAGTTTTGCAGATGACGGAGGTCAAGATCGCTTTTCTCTTTTTCATTTTCTTACCCAGAGAGAGTTATACGTCCAAAAGTGCACTTCAAACCCACCAGTCCGCACAATCCCGAAGGTATTCTTATGGACCCTGCAACAAAACTCTAGTGAACCGAATGCTTGATGCTACATACCTCCAGCATCAGTTCCCAGTGATGCCGGACATAAACCAGACGCAACTACGGCAGCTGAGCCTGACGAAGAACCTCCAGCATATCTCGTAGTATCATAAGGATTCCTTGCAGTTCTGTTATTCCCAGAGAGAATTGAAAATGGTCAGCTGAAAAGGATTCTCACCCTGAATATGGATTATTTCCGGTGGTTCCCATTCCGAGCTCATGCATGTTTGTTTTTCCTGCAAATATAACTCCACACTCCCGCAGTCTTGCAACACAGGCTGCATCAGTCTTCACCTCTCTGTACTTATGGAGCCATTGTGTTCCTCCTGTAGAGATAGTTCACCGAACTCGTGTAATGGAAACACAAAACCTGCATACCTCTGCTCTCGTGCGGAAGGCAGTCTATGTCATCTTTTACGACGATCAGGACGCCATCCAGCATTGATAGAGGAGAACCTGCCCCAAGTAGAGGGTAAAAACATAGACAAACTAGTGCTCCAACCTGAGGCAAAACGTTCCGCGGATGCTGCTGCTTGTTTACGTATGTCGGACGCGTCGAAGGATATCATGTAAGCCATTGGAGGACTCAGCCTTTCAGAATCTTCTACAGCTTGAATAAAGCGCTCGGCTACCTAATTATCGAGATCTTCACGCCTTGCACGATAGCATCCTGTGACAAAACCTACCTCCATCGGAGTTGTTCTTCCCGATCGATATGCTCCTGCATAATCCCTTATACACCAGAACTTGAAAGGATATCCGTCGCCAAGACGCTGGCTCCTCGAGATGTAAGACGGAAGGCACTCGATGGCCGCGTCGACACGAGAAATCGCTCCTAAATCTGAGGCGAGAACCTTCGTTGCAGGTTCTCCGATTGCTGGTAGCAAACAGTTTCACGAGTCAAAGCAATGCGAGATTTTCACTCACTCTCGTCTGGGTATTCGGGCAGGAACATTGGGGAATCTGGAATTGCAGTGTCGCAAAGCATCTAGAGACGGGAGGAGCTGGTTTGTTATTGTAGCGGAGGAGAAGAAGCAAAACCTACCTGAGGCAAGCGATTGAGTCGCATGAAGTAGGCTAGTACAACCTTCCCGATCAGTTGCGACTCTACAACCCATGCAAATATCCGCAGGGGCATCCCAGACGAACGTGGAGCTGCAAAAAGAGGCACGACTTGCTTTACAACAAGGGAGAAGCAGATGGCCATCACCTCCAACGCGCAGGGGTACATATTCAATGGCTCCTTTCAAAACCTCCTCCACCGGTAGCATGCTCTTCTTGACGCCCATTGATTTGAATCAAGCGAACAGGTCGCCACACCGAGCCCAAGCTATAGCTACAAAATGCCACAAAACGAACAAACGAAACGAGCTAGGGCAGAACGGAGCACGCGCATCATCGACTAAAGGCAAGTCCACGAAACGCATCAACCAGCCAGGATGAGCAGCGCATATTCGCGAATGGTGACAGATTGAAACAATAAATGACACTTAATGACCGACCGCATTCATATTCTTCGGATATTCGCTTCTTCTTCGGATCATGAAGACGATGATCTCATGAAAAAACACACCTACGTCTACTTTACCTCCGATCAGTCGCTCGCTAGTGTGCACAGTTGTTCTTGCTGACATTCGGAGACAGAGGCGTCACGCTCAGCTTTTCCATCTGGAAGCGACAAAACGGGGTGAGAATCCGGTTTGTGAAACCGAGCAGCGCCTTACCTTTTTCTTCCCGTAGAGTTCCTTTTGAAATTTCTTTAGCTGTCTCAAGCTGAATCGTTCGAATCCCAGAGGCAGATTTTCCTTGTCCACTTTCGCTTTTGACTTGGGTGAAGTAGCCGAGGATTCCTCAAGGGTGACAGTTGATAACGCATAAGACAGCTGCTCCACCGCTGCCGGATCTTGGTTAAGCTGACACTCGCCAACAAGAGACATATCGTCCATCAAAAGTTCTGGGCCGCACCACTTATCCTCCTCTGACCCATCAGATTGGAATACTTCCTCGGCCGTTGGCAGCTGACCTTGAGGGGCGTGACTAAGAAGATGATGCAGCGAGTCATCAGACATGGACATCTCCGTTTCGGCTACGTCCCCGTCCATGGACGAGACAAGTTCAAGCTCAGCTCCAGCGAAAGACGAGGCGTCCACAGCCTGTGGCCCGTTGTTAAGATGATTGTCGCAGGGCTGTGGCGGGTTTTCACGCTGCTGCACCTCGGCACAGGTGACTGTCTTCTCCTCGGGAATGTCCGCCAAGACGATCCCCTCCTCCTCGGCACAGGTGTCTTTCTTCTCCTCGACAATGTCCGGCAAGGCGATCCCCTCCTCGGCACAGATATCTTTCTTCTCTTCGGGAATGTCCGGCAGGACGATCCTCTCCTCGGCACAGATGTCTTTCTTCTCCTTTGGAATGCCCGATGCACGCGGCAAGACGAT
Organism: Selaginella moellendorffii; assembly: GCF_000143415.4. Taxonomy (NCBI): domain Eukaryota; kingdom Viridiplantae; phylum Streptophyta; class Lycopodiopsida; order Selaginellales; family Selaginellaceae; genus Selaginella; species Selaginella moellendorffii. Next base: position 175,071 of record NW_003314334.1, read on the forward strand.
CCCCGCAGCCAGCTCCTCCTTGGCACCGGTGCCCTCAGTCGCCCCCTGAGCGTCAGACAGATCCAGCTGCACCACCTCAGCACCAGCCGCATTCGTCTCCTCAAGCGGACCAATCGCGGCAACCTTAACCTCGGAAGCTTGGGAGTGTATCACCACCTGCTCGTCATTACCTTGAACCGCTGTTTTGGATGGGAGACGTCGAGAGCTCCTCTCCTCCACGAACAGCTCCTTCCTCTCCATGACCATTTCGTCACGCTGACGCTGCTGCTTCACCTGGCTCCTGGTGACTCGGCCGGGAGTGGCCACTGGGGTGGACAAGGCAGACTTGCAAGGCGTGGGCGCCGTCACATCCGGAATCACGATTTCACATCCCCCCTTTTCCTAGAATGCCCAAGAATCAGCTGGCGATCAAGAACCAAGGAAAACTTACAGCAAGGTCGCGCAATGCCGCCGCCATGGCGACATTGGTCGTGTTGGCCGGGATCTTGTGCTGCTTGCAGAGGATTTGGAGCTGGCGCCGAGGGAGGGACTGGAAATCCATGCGCTGCCCCAGCACAAAACCTAAACCCTCGATGGACAGCCGCGGGTCGGGCTTTGTATCCCCCTGCCGCTCCAACAAGTATCCGTTGGGCTGCCTGACACGTGGCGAGCGCACAGCCGCAAGATCCGCCGATGCTACGTTAGTGTTTTTGAAAACGTTTTTATTATTACAAAGAGTTTTGGGGCGGCGAGGGAAAAATCAGAAATGGACAAGGCTGTAGACAAGAATCCACGCCAGCTGCAATTTAGCCATGCGAGATTAGGGTTAGCTCCTTGTAAGTTGACCTACCAGGAAGAGCGTGACCGATGCAAACATGCCCTCCTGGAGGAGAGCGCCGTGGCCCCCAAACTCGTCCTGGTCCACCTTGAGCAAGAAGGCGTAGTACGTGTAGACGAGCAGCGTGGACACAAGCATGAACCTTGCAATGCGAGCGAGCAGGAAGAGAGGTGAATTGCCACTCGAGAGATAACACTTACACGAGCAGCCAGACGGAGCCTACGAGTGGAATGAGACCCCACACGATTCCGCACAGCAGCCCCAGGGCTTGCCTCAGCCAATGCAGCACATCGCCTAGCTGATCCTGTTGATTGACGAGTGAGTCTTGCAAGCTCTTGTAGCGCCGGAACTTACCCTATCCCACTCCGCGTCCGGGCTCAGCAGCTTGGACACCGCCGACTCCCCGTCGTGCTGCAGCAGCGAGTGCTGCTCATCGTGTGGCTTGGATGATGCCGTGGATCTCTCCCTCATCCTCCCCCTCCCTCCAGCAACCCTAAACCCCCTCACTCGAGTTTATCCCGGCTTTCTTGCGGGAGCGCATCCTGGACGACCTGCGCCATGGTGGCGATCTTGTACGTGAAGAAGCCCACCAGCATAGGAATGAGCTGCAACTCCGCCACTCCCAACTCCGGGGCCAGCAGCCTGTACAACACCAACAAGGACACATGAGGGTACGTCGAGGTAAGGACTATCCTACTCGTTCCAGCGGTTGAAGATCATGGTGAGGATGACGGGCACCAGAAGCCTCGGCTGACCCACAGCAGCCCTGCACATGACACCATCGGGGAAAATCAGCTCTGCTCACGCGCCGATCCAGTCCTCTCACCTCGCAGCTCCTTTGACGTCTTGGCTGCCGAATGCATCCACGCTGTTCCCAAGCATTCGGACATATGCCAGGGAACCCGCCAGTCCAATCCCGTAGCTGGTTGCACACCGTCTCAGCGTCTGGCGATTACAGTCAACTAAGTCCCTACCTCAGTGCAACGGTGGGCGAGTAGGCTACGTACGCACACACTGTTCCTGCGCCGCCAATGCCCACTGTAAGCACCTGCAGGCCTGACTTGAGCTGTGGATTGCAACACGCAGTTCTAGGTGAGATTTCAAAGGTGGCCGGCGCAAGATGAACTACTACGTACCCGCTTGTATCTCTCCTTTTCTCGCTGCCTCGACGAGGCTGTCGCTGTTGCGACGGAATCCCTCTCGCTCCTCAGCGTCTCCTGCAACAATGGGAATGCCTAACAGTGAGACACAAGCTCGTACAAGACACGGAATCCGCTCAACTGAGGCCTTCCTAGCTCGGTCCCATTGCCTCCGCTCGTTACGAGTCGGGGCAAAACGCCAGCGATGACCATTGGCGGTTGCTGCTGCTCCTGCTGCTGCTGGTGACGGTGGTGGTGTTGGTGTTGTGTGGACAAGCTCCTTGGTTAAGTCAACATCTACACTGCAATAGTAGTTGGTTGCCTTGAGGTGCTTGTACACAACACTAAGCCAAGGGAAAAGTGGTGTCACCGGTTAATCTCCGCGACCCTGTTGAAGCTGATGAATCCGGAGCTTGACTCGGCTTCCTGATGAATATCAAAGTAGGAGCAACAATGTGCAATTCCTAAGCGTACCTCAGCAACAATCTCCTCGGCAGCTTGCTCTCTATCGAAGAATGGCCTCCACTCGATGTTCCAGATAAACTCGTCCTTGGTTTCCAGCGGATGGAGGCGCGGCTTCCCCCACATTCTGAGGGGCTCCAAGCTCAAGGGAGGGCCACCGTACTCGCCCGGCGCAGTGCCATTGGACCATTGGCCCCGCTGCTTCTTGAGCTTTGGGACCGGAACCCTCTCCCTGTCCACCGCAACCGAGCTCACATCGGGCACGCCCAGCCATCCGCGGCCGAGGTCGCAGCTCACGCACAAAGGCATCCCCCCGCACTCAAATATCTAAATTCGACCTAGGCACCCTTGGTTAGATGGTTGATTGGAGGAGAGGTCTTTAGCCACGTCTCCGGCACGGGAGTTCTTGTTAAATTAAAAGATCACGCTGTAGAAGTTATATGTATCATATGTGTTTCTCTTTGACCACTTTCGGATGGACGCTTTCCCTCAATTTGTGCGAAACACAACGCACGCGTGGTGCCTTTTATATCTCCTCCCGTGTCTGCTTGTAGGGCAACTCCCTGCCCGAGATGGATCATCCAAAGAAGGCGGGCGACCGTAGCGTTGCATTCTACAAGCTCTTTAGCTTCGCAGACGGCTTGGATTTGTTCCTCATGCTCCTGGGATCCTTTGGCGCCGTGGGGAACGGGATCGCAATGCCACTCATGACCATCATCTTTGGCCAACTGACAAACGCTTTCGGGGAATCGGCAGGAAACACGAGCCAAGTTGTGGACACCGTGTCTCGGGTACGTTTTCCAAGCCTTAGCGGAGCACACTCTATCGTTTTTGTCAGGTGGCGCTGCGTTTCCTTTTCCTTGGCTGTGGATCTGCTATTGCGGCTCTCCTGGGTAACTTGCTCGCTTGGACGACCTGCACTGCTCCTAACAGATGGATGGTGCGCTAATGCAGAGCTGTGCTGTTGGATGTGCACGGGAGAGCGGCAAGCAGCTCGTATCAGGAGCCTGTATCTCAAGGCCATTCTGCGGCAGGACATCCCATTCTTTGACACGGAGACCAACACAGGCGAGGTGATGAGCCGGATGTCTGGTGACACCATCCTCATCCAAGAGGCCATGGGGGAAAAGGTGGGTTTGATCTGCAACATTATGTCATGCAAATTTATGCACTTCAGGTTGGGAAGTTCATCCAGCTTAGTACAACCTTCTTGGGTGGCTTCGTCATTGCATTTGTCAAGGGCTGGCGCTTGGCACTCGTCCTGCTCTCGGTCATCCCTTTGCTCGTCGCCACTGGCGGTGCAATGGCCATTCTCACGTCCAGAATGGCAACTAGAGGACAGATGGCCTATGCCGAGGCAGGAACTCTCGTGGAGCAGATTGTCGGTGGCATCAGAACTGTGAGTACAATTCCGCCACCCTTTTCATGTCACGGGACATGTGTACGTGTAGGTTGCGTCTTTTGGTGGCGAAAAGCAGGCTGTGGGCAAGTACGACAAGGCGCTTGACAAGGCGTACCGAGCTGGAGTCCGGCAGAGTGTTGTTGCAGGAGCCGGGCTCGGAGCTCTCCTGTGTGTGGTGTTCGGCAGCTATGCATTTGCACTGTGGTATGGATCAAAGCTGATACTGCATCGAGGCTACACGGGTGGTGACGTCCTCAATGTCATCTTCGCAGTACTCACGGGCGGATCGTAAGTAGATAACAGCATTTCATACTTATGATGACATGGAATGGTGGCGTGCAGGTCCCTGGGCCAGGCTTCACCTTGTATCAGCGCGTTTGCTGCGGGAAGGGCAGCGGCATGCAAGATGTTTGAAGCCATCCACAGGAAGCCTAGTATCGATGCGTCGGACATGGGTGGCCTAACGCCCGACCGAGTGATTGGTGACATTGAGCTCCGCAGCGTGAGCTTCAGATATCCCGCGCGCCCGGAGGTAGCCGTCTTTGACAATTTCTCTCTGGCCATACCATCCGGCATAACCGCTGCTTTGGTGGGGGAGAGCGGTAGCGGCAAGTCTACTGTTGTCAGCTTGATCGAGAGGTTCTATGATCCACAGGCTGGGGCGGTCCTTTTAGACGGCATTGACGTACGCCGTCTGCAAGTCAAATGGCTGCGAGAACAAATTGGCCTCGTAAGCCAGGAGCCGGTACTCTTTGGTGCCTCTATCAAGGACAATATATCCTATGGGAAAGATGACGCCACTGACGAGGAAATCAAGCGCGCTGCCGCTCTTGCAAACGCTTCCAAGTTCATAGACAGGATGCCTCAGGTGAGAATTCAATCCGGTCATTAAGGATTGCGGTTAAGTGTTTTGGCAGGGTTACAGCACGCACGTTGGAGATCATGGAACACAGCTTTCGGGAGGCCAGAAGCAGAGGATCGCAATCGCCAGAGCTATCCTCAAGAACCCCCGCATTCTTCTCCTTGACGAAGCTACCAGTGCTCTGGATGCCGAGTCGGAGAGGGTTGTCCAGGATGCTCTGGACGGCATCATGGTGCACCGGACAACTGTCATCGTAGCCCATAGATTGTCTACCATCAAGAACGCAAACTGCATCGCTGTGGTTCAGCGAGGAAACGTGGTTGAGAAAGGTGAGTGCTCAGATTTATATCGGCCTTGGAGCTATAGTTTATATGTTACACCCGGTGACCAGGCACACACTCGGAGCTGCTACAGAAACCGGATGGCGCCTACTCCCAGCTGGTGCGCCTGCAAGAGCAACATGACGAGAGATCCAATCACAGCCTGGCCAAAGTGGACCCAGACGAGATCGTCGAGCAGAGCGGCCCTCAAAGATCTCTAAGCAGGGCTAGCAGCAGTCGCGGCTCGTTTGGGAGCAGACTTCTGAGAAGCTTTAGTGCTGCTGCAAGAGCGGCCATCGAGGAGAATGCCAATAACAAGAGCGAGGAAGAGAAACCACAAATGACGCGGGCATTTCTTCGTCTCGCAGCCTTGAACAAGCCCGAGGCGCCGCTGGCCGTTGCCGGTGGGCTAGCCGCCGCTGGACACGGTGTGCTATTTCCACTCTTTGGGCTGCTTCTGTCCAACATGATCGGGACGTTTTTCGAGACGAGCAGGCACAAGCTACGAAAGGATGTGGATTTCTGGTCGGCCATTTTCACGGCTCTGGCAGCGGCATGTTTGATTGTTGTTCCGGCACAGATCGCGTCTTTCGGGTTAATTGGCCAGCGCTTGATTCGACGCATCAGGAGGCAGTCGTTTGGTGCGGTTGTTCGCCAGGATATCGGTTGGTTCGACGATCCCAGCAACTCCAGGTGGGCTCTTTTTCTGCTAGAGTTCTCTCTATTTACGTGGCTTGCTGCATTTGCCCAGTGGAGCTATCAGTGCTCGTTTATCAACCGACGCAGCTTACGTCCGAAGCCTGGTCGGAGACTCCATGTCGTTGGCTGCTCAGAATGTTGCAACCATTGTTACCGGGTTGATAATCGCCTTCGCTGCAAACTGGACGCTGGCTCTGCTAATCCTTGCATTGGTCCCTCTACTTGCCCTTCAGGGCGCAACACAGACGAAGATGATGACTGGTTTTAGCAAGAACGCAAAGGTGAGTGTGATATAATGTGGCAGTGGTCCTTACGTCACTGTGGATTTGTGGCAGGAAACATATCAAGATGCAACCAAAGTTGCAAACGATGCTGTTAGTAGCATCCGCACAGTGGCGTCGTATTGCATGGAGCAAAAGATGGTCAGGCTTTACACGCAAAAGTGTGAAGTTACGTCCAAGAGTGGGATACGGAACGGGATGGTGAGTGGAGCTGCGCTTGGTTTTTCAAACTTCGTACTCTATGGCTCGTATGCACTCAGTTTCTGGTACGGAGCTCGTCTAGTGGAGGAAGGAAAGACGACGTTTCAGAAAGTTTTCCGGGTGGGCGACATTGCTTTTGCTTGGCCTTGACGGGCTGCTATAACCGTGCGATGCTTTGCAACAGGTGTTTTTTGCTATCACAATGAGTGCTCTGGGGGTTTCTCAGGCCGTGACATTGGCTCCTGATCTGGTCAAAGTGAAGGCCTCGGTCAGATCAATTTTTGCAACCCTCGACAGGAAGTCTAAGATTGATCCCTTCAACGCCGAAGGCAAGGCGCTGGAAGGAATGAAAGGCGACATCGAGTTCCGGCATGTGAGCTTCAGATACCCGTCACGTCCTGATGCGCAAGTGTTTCGTGACATGTGCTTCTCACTGGAAGCTGGAAAGGTACCCGAAGCGCATCTTCTTTTGTGACTTTGTTTATGTTTTCCCACAGACAATGGCCCTGGTAGGGGAAAGTGGCAGCGGGAAGTCAACTGTCATCGCTCTCTTGGAAAGATTCTACGATCCTGATAGCGGCGAGATACTCATCGACGGGATCAACATCAAAACGATGAGCCTGAGGTGGCTACGCCAACACATTGGACTGGTGAGCCAAGAACCAATTCTGTTCAGCGGCACCATACGGTCCAACATTGCGTATGCAAGAGAGGGGAGGGTGGCGGAGGAGGAAATCGAGGCCGCAGCAACGACCGCAAACGCTCACAAGTTCATCTCGGCCTTACCCGACGGCTACAACACTCAGGTTGGCGACCGCGGCATGCAGTTGTCTGGGGGACAGAAGCAGCGAGTTGCCATCGCCAGAGCCGTGGCCAAGGAGCCCAGGATTCTGCTGCTGGACGAGGCAACCAGTGCCTTGGATGCGGAATCTGAGAGCGTTGTCCAGGAGGCATTGGACAGGATCATGGTTGGCAAGACAACGATAATTGTTGCTCACCGGCTGTCAACAATTGTTGGCGTGGACGTGATCGCCGTTGTGAACAACGGGGTGATTGTGGAGCGAGGGAGCCATTCCCAGCTCATGAGCAAGCCCAATGGAGCTTATGCCTCGCTGGTGAAGCTGCATCTATCATCGCCGGCCAAGTAGCTCCTCCTTTATGTACAAAAATCTATCAGACAAGCATCGCCTTGGAGCTGGAACTGCTGCCAAAGCTCCTGTTGAGCTTACTGCTTATTGTCATCCTGCTGCTGGCGTCTAGATCCTCGGAAGGAAGCCTGGCGCGGCGCACCATCTTCTCCATATTCCTCTCCAAGCTCTGCTTCACCATCCAGTTGACGGCCCTTCGCTCCTCGCACACTGCATGCTTTGGGGCCTGGACCATCCTGGACGAAGCTGCGAGCGGGAGCGCGAGTGGTGCCGACATTGGCCTGGCATTTCGCTGGAAGCGCTCCTCCCTCAGGCAGTCGAGGATCCGTGCCGCCCTCCTCTGCGCGATGGCCGTGCCCAGCAGTGCCACCTCCAGGAGTGGAGTGACAGCACCAGCGCTCACCATGGCCTGGCGAGCAGGCCAGCTGTGGTGAGTGAGCAGCATGAGCACGTAGAGGACTCGCTCCTGGCACCGCGCGACCGTGGCGGCAGGGCCAAGATGCTTCGAATATACTTGGGAGTCCTCTTCCGAGCCGGACGAAGCCGACGCCGACGACGACGACGAAGATGACGTTTCTTCCATGGTTGCGGTGTAGGATGCGAGCGCCGTGAGGAGCTTGGCGATGGCAGCGGAGGAGGTGAGGCATTTGCGTGCCTCTTCTGAGAGCTCCGCCAGATTGCCCAGCGTGGCCAGGATCCTGTCGGCAACCAGCGGGTCGCTATCGGCGTCCGTGTTGAGGAGGTTGAGGAGGGCGTCGGCTGCACCATCCGCCACCATACGCCCAACATTTGCGGAAGAAATGGAGAGGTTGTACAAGACGCGGGTGGAATCCTTGATGATGCTGCTGCTGCTCTTGGTGCGGACGATCCGCACCAGCTGCTGGGATGCACCCGAGTGGCCTATGATGGGCTTGTTGGAATCCAGGGCTGACAGCGAGAGTAGAGCAGCTATGGCGCTCTCGACAACGTCCGCAGCCGAGGTAGCGCTGGATAGAATCCGGACCAGGATTGGCACCGCTCCGGCCTCGACGATCCACTGCTTGTTCCTGCGCACGCGCGAATCAAAAGCTTAATCTCATTGGCTGCGATCACCACCACTAGGTACCTGCTGTTTCCGATGGCGAGGTTGAGCAGCGCCAGCAGAGGCTGCTTGCAAGCGGAGACAGCGGAGATGGTTGAATCCAAGAGGTCCACCAGCGAGGGAATCACGCCCAGCTCCGCCAGCACCACCCTGTTTTCTGCGCTGTCACGGCTCATCCTCCGCATTTCTGTGGCCGCTCTCAACCGCTCGTCCTCTTTCCGCCCGCTCTTCACGCCGTCGACCAGCCACCGCAGATCCAATCTCCTCCCGAAGGATCCTCCGGGGGCCTTGATGTTGTTGGGCCCCCCATGATCTCTCGGGCTCACAACCACCTTGGCCTTGTTGTCGTCGTCGTCGTCGTCGTCATGGGCCTTGAGTCGCTCACATACCTCGGATATCGATGCTGATGCTTTGTCTTGCTCCCTCTTGTCCTCCGCCCGCTGCTGCTGCTGCTGCAGGAGAAGCTTGAGCCTGGGCTTGGCCTTGCTCTTGCTCGTGTCTTGCTCCTTGTTGGTGGCGGCGCTGCACACGCCCGCGTGTGCGACATGGCAGCGGAATGCATCCAGGAAGGAGGACAAGACGCCCGACAGCTTGCGACCGTGGCCCCTGCCGCTCTCTCTTTTCCTGGCGTCATCTTCCGCGCCCCTGATCTGAGACGAGAGCCCCAGCACCGCCATGGTGTAGCTCTCGTTGCTAGCTAGCTAGCTCTAGCAAAACAAAATGCCTACTTCATGCTACCTAGTAAATGCAAAAGGAACAACATATTTATATTCGCAAGCGATATGGCGTGACCGAGAGAAGCAGAAGAAGCCGCTTTCTTGCTGTTGCTTGCTTGCTTGCTAGTTTCGTCTGGCAGGTCACAAATACTCCTTGCCCTCCCATCGCCCTCTCGCCCTCTCGCCCTCTCGCTCTCTGTCGGCACCGGCGGGCATTTGTGAAACGCCCCTCTCTCTCTCTCTCTCCCCCCCATCCATCACCTGCCGTACTGCCGCAAAGCATGGACGCACCTCCGTTGTTAGCAAAATAAAGCAAAGTGGTGTATATGGGCATGGGATAAGCTAGACAAGGCTTTCTAGCAAGAGATGCTTGTCTGCTTTGCATTCAAGTCGTACAAGTTTACGTAGCGATTATTAGAGAGTTAGTTGCCTCCCCACCAACTTACACCAGCGAAAAACGATTCTCCTTGATTCGATTCACTTCATTCGGTACAGCAGCTTTGTCAAAAATTGGAGCTGGGGCGTTCCTTGTCCATGTCCTTTCTATGCTGTCCGTCCCTTTCGTCGTGCGCAGTGCTCCAAGTGATTCACCTTTAGTTTTGGTGCAACTATCACGACTTTGTCACCAAGCACCACGCACCAGTAGCATGCACGGGATCCACACAGGTGGAAGGAAGCGAAGGGATTTGACGATGAACGCACGAGGAATCCCAAATCCCATCCCACTAACAGAGCACCACGAAAAGTAGCCTGTGAGTGAACAAACAAGATGTTACCTCCTTTGGACACGCCTAACGTGCTGCTGATTTCCCTTTCTACCTTTTACACGTTTTTTAAGACCTGACGAACACCTCGATTGAGTCATCGTCCTCCATATCCAGGCTCTTGGGAGTGGCATTGCCTTGCAACTGTTCCCCGTCAAAACGGAACACCAAGTTCGATTTGGATGTCTTTGTAGTGCTTGCATACGCAGCAAACAGCCTCTCAAATCTGTCATCCTGGAAGCAAAAGTTACGAATGGTTACAGCAGTAAAAAAAAAAAACACCTCACCATTCCCATACGGAAGGAGTGAATCCCGCCCGACTTGTCCTGAACTTTGAGCACGATCTTGTGTTGTTGTTGTTGTTGTTGTTGCTGTCGCTGTGAGTTGTGGTCGCTGTTGTCCCGCGAGCATGATTGCCCGGACACCTCCAACATGTCCTCGTTTTCCAGATTCATGCTTCTTGGCGTTGCACTCCCCTGTACTTGCTCGCCATCGAAACAAAAGACCAAGCCCGACACGGACACCTTTGCGGCAGTGGAATATGCATCAAACAGCTTGTCGAGCCTATCATCCTGGAATACAAAAATGGATTAAGTTGCGCAAGAGAGAAAACTATTCCTGTCGCCACCCACCATTCCCATACGAATACACTGAATGCCACCGGAACTATCTTGGACTCTAACCACGATCTTGTCCGCGGCTTGCGCAGGAGTGTAAGCTTTGGCTCGCCGGTCCAGCTCGTCAATGTCCTCGCAGGCCTTTTGCGACAGGGACAGCAGCTCCGCTTGCTTGGCTCTCAGAAGCGAGCTGTAGGCAGGCATCCGTCTCGAACATGTATCCAGAAATAAACAAAATCACGAACCTGACGCCGTGGAAACTTGTGGTGGCTGTCACCTTCTTGGTCAGCTTGGGCGGCGGAGGTAACCAACTCCTATCCCACTCCCTGTCCTCCTCCTCCACTAGACGCTGCTGTTGCGTCAGCTGCTGCTGTGTCGTGGCAGGCGACGCGGTTGCCTGCCGCACCGTAAAGTTGGCTGAAGACAACCTCATGTTGTCGTGCTCGGGCTCTTCTTCTTGATCGCTGCCTGCAAACAACGCACCAAAGTGAAACGAAGAAGAGCAGGAGATGGGCGACACTCACTCTCGTCGCGGCATGCTTGCTCGCGGCGGTAATCAAACAGCGGCTCCAAATCGTCGTCCGCGCCGTCTGCCATCGCCCACAGGTTAGGGCTTTGGAGCTTTGGCGATGTTGGAGAGCAGCACATAGGGCGCCGCATTGGTGGGCTGCATCTCCACCACATGCTGCGCGGCGCTGGATCCCCTCCCCGCGTCTCCGTGCACGGCGCACGCCCCCAGCAGGCACTTCCACGCCCCAATGCCCGGCTCCACGGGCATGTTGTTCATCACCTCCTCCGCCACCTCCAGCTTCCCCGCCCGCGCCAAAACGTCCACAACACACGCGTAGTGCTCCCGGCTGGGCACTATGCCCGCCTCCACCCCGCGCGCCAGCGCCTCGACCGCATCCGCCACCAGGCCGGCATGGGTGCACGCATGCAACACCAGCGTAAGGCTCACCTCGTTGCCCGCCTCCCCCGCCAAGCCCATCTCGCCAAACAGCTCCAGCGCCTCCCGCGGCTGCCCGTGATGCGAGTAGAGCCCCATCATGGCGTTCCACGACACCACGTCCACTCGAGTCGAGCACCGCCGCCTCATGTCGTCGAACGTCCTCCTCGCCGCCTCCACGCTCCCGCACCTCCCGTACATGTCCATCAGCGCCGTCACCACCACCCTGTCGGTGTCGAAGCCGCTGGCAACGATCCGGGAGTGAGCCGCCCGCCCCGCCCGGAGGTCCTTGAGCAACGAACAAGCGGTGGCGACGCAGCTGAAGGTGAAGGCGTTGGGATGGATGCCCTGCCAGTCCATGCACCGGACGAGCTTGAGTGACTCCTCGCCTTGCTGCTGCTCCACGTAGCCGCTCATCAACACGTTCCACGACACCACACTCCGCCGCGGCATGCTGTCGAAACAGGCTCGCGCCTCGTCCAAGCTCCCGCATCGAGCATACATGTTGATGATCGAGTTCTGCAGCACGATGGAGTCATGGCCGCTGCGTCGCGCAGCGGAATGGACGGCTCTAGCAGCCGACAAGTCCCCCAGAACTGAGCACGCATTTGCAGCGGCAATCAGCGTCCCCGCATCCTGCGCTACTGATCGCTCTCGCATCTCGTCAAACAGGCCGAGTGCCTGGCTGGGGAGCCAGGCCTCCGTGTAGGCGGTGATCATCGCGTTCCACGCAACAGGATCGTTTTGGAAGCCCTTCCCGTCGCCAAAGACCTTTGCCGCTTCTTCCAGCCTTCCAAACTTGGAGTACATGTTCACCAGCGCAGTCCTCACCACCGCATCGTCTTCGAATCCGCACGACATTGCCCAGGAATGGATCTGCATGCCCTGCTCCAAGCAGACGCAAGCACCAAGAACGCTGGCCGACGTGAAAGCGTTTGGCTTCAAGCCTTGGAGATGCATCTGGTGGTAGAGATACATGGCCTCGTCAGGGTGGCCATACTCAACCCATGCCGCGATCATGGCGTTCCAAGATACTTGGTTCTTGTTGTCAGCCATGCTTGCAAACACACTCCTGGCACCCTCGATGCTCCCGCATTTCGCGTACATGTCGAGCAGCGCAGTGGCAAGCACAAGGTTAGAATCCAAGCCCAGAGCCGCCACCCGAGCATGAATATTTCTTCCGGCGTCTACAAACTCCGGAGTGGAGCACGCCCCCAGCAAGTTGATGAACGTCAACATGTCCGGACCCAGGCCCTCGAGGTCAATGCAGCGAAAGAGATCAAAGGCCTCGTCCCCGAGGTCCAGGTGTGCATATCCGGCGATCATTGCGTTCCAGGAGGCGAGGCTCCTCACTTGCATCCCATCAAACAGACTCCTGGCGTCATCGATGCGGCCGCACTTGGCATACAAGTTAACGAGCGAGTTGTGCACCACAACATCTGGAGTCATTCCACTGTCGACGATTCTCCTGTGGATCTCTTGCCCTCGCTGGAGATCGCCCACTGCGCAGTAGGCTCCCACAACGCTTGAGTAGACAAACATATCGGGCTGCACGCCCTCCTCTTGCATCCGCTCGTATAGCCTAAGTGCCATATCAAAATCCCCATTCTGGGCGAATGCTGCGATGATGATGCTCCACGAGTAGATGTCTCTGTATGCCAGCCGCTCAAAGGCATCCCTTGCGTCGCCGAGGCTACGGCACTTTCCATACATTTGGACGAGGATATCACCCAGCACCTTGTCTCTGTCCAGCCCCCTCGCTATCATGTGCGAGTGAACCTGTTTGCCCGCCCACAGCGCCCTGGAGCGCCCACATTGCCGGAGAAGCGATGCATACGTAGCCTTACCTGGGTTGTCCTCGAGCACCTCGAGATCAACATCCACCAGCCGGGAGCTCTTGGGCGGTAGAGCCATGTCATGACAGTGCAGGGATATGGGTCAAAAATGGCTTGATCGCAACTTTGAGCGGCCATTTACAATGACGTATGTGCTTGGGAAGCCTCTGATTGATTGAGCGAGAAGCGCTTAAAGGAGGCCTGGTCCACTCGCCTCTTATACTTCCCAAAATCCGATCCTCCAAACCGACTATCGAGATGCTACGAACGTTTTAGCCCCACCAAAGTAGTTGTGGTGTCGCTCAAGCTCTTCGTAACAAGAAGATGGATTTTTGACAGGTTTCACCCCTTGTTGATCTCATCCATCATTGACTGTTGGGAGTGTTCCATTTTGAAGCTCTCTCATCTTGTTTCTACTTCTCAAAGTTTAAGTTTGATGAGTGAACATTGGCAACTCGAGAATGTGTTCAGTTAAAAACTACTCAGCTCGGCGGAGAAGGTAAGCTATCACCTGTTGGGAGTGTTCCATTTTGAAGCTCTCTCATTTTGTTTCTACTTCTCAAAGTTTGAGTGAACATTGGCAACTCGAGAATGTGTTCAGTTAAAAACTACTCAGCTCGGCAGAGAAGGTAAGCTATCACCTGTTGTTGTGAACAAGGGAGAGGCTGTCGGTTGCCTGATGGTCTAGTAGTACCCAACCATAGGAGGAAAGAGAGAGCTAGCTATCTAGAGGGGGACGTTTGTGAGTTCTCGCTATAAAAGCGATGGCATATCAGTGCGTTGGGACCATCTCGGAGAAAAGCTCGAGTGTTGCGACATTTTAGAAGCCATGACTTTGGTGGGATTCGTCCTCATGTCTTACGTCTTCTTCTTCTTCTTCTTCTTGTCCGTGGGGCGATGCCAGCTTCAAACGGGCTTCTATGCGTCTTCATGCCCAAACGCTGAATCCATAGTCAAGTCGGAGGTTTCCAAAGCGACGCAGCAGGACTCGAGATTGCCGGCGTCGTTGATAAGGCTCCATTTCCATGATTGCTTTGTTCAAGTGAGTGCCACTGATCAATTCGTTGAATCAGTATTTTTTGTTCCTCAGGGGTGTGATGCATCGGTGCTGCTGGATGATACGTCGAGTTTTACCGGGGAGAAGACTGCCGGTCCAAACAACAATTCACTCCGAGGCTTCGAGGTCATCGACACGATCAAAGCGTCTCTGGAGAGCAGCTGCAAGGGAGTCGTGTCGTGCGCAGACATCCTCGCCATTGCGGCTCGTGATTCCAGTGTCATCGTAAGCGAATTTATCTCCGTATTGGGATCAATATAAGCTTTTGCAGACGGGAGGACCTTCTTGGGATGTGAGGCTGGGGCGTCGAGACAGTACCACGGCCAGCCTGAGCGGAGCTAATTCACAGATTCCATCCCCTGCTTTCACCGTTAATCAGCTCATATCCGCATTCACGGCCAAAGGCCTGTCAGCGGAGGACATGTTCACCCTCTCAGGCAAGTGCAAGCTCATTAGAGTCGCATCAGGATCTTATGGAAACGGCATCTATGGATATGCAGGGGCTCACACAATCGGGCAGGCCAAGTGCAGCAGCTTCAGCGGCCGACTGTTCAACAACAGTGGCAGCGGGCAGCCGGACCCAAGCATCAGGCCGGGATTCTTGAAGTCTCTTCAGTCGGCATGTCCTCAAGGGGGGGACGCCACCGCGCTACAGCCTCTGGACGTGGCAACCGCCACCACCTTTGACAACCAGTACTACTCCAACCTCCTCCTGGGCAGGGGCTTGCTTAACTCGGACCAGGTCCTCTCTACCACCGTCGGGACTGCCAGGAACTTTGTCAAGGCCTACAGCTCCGACCAGTCCAAGTTCTTCAGCAACTTCGCGGGATCCATGATCAACATGGGGAACATCAGCCCCCTCACCACGCCCAATGGAATCATCCGCTCAAACTGCCGGGTCCCCAGCTAGAACGTAAAGCGCATGCCGATGGTTAGAATGGAATAAATCACAGAAGACTTTGTTTTGCTGAACGTGTCCATGCGCCATTTCTCAACCACCACCTGATTAAGAAGTCTGCAGGTGGTATATCAATTTCATGTAGCAACCCTGGTAAATTTACTTTTTACATCTCTAACGAAAATATTATTTTACTTACAATTTTTGCCAACGCTGACTGACGGGTAACGTCCGAAATTGTTCTTTTTAGCCCTAATGCCACATCATCTTTTCTTTTGCCACGCATGCGCCACATTGCACAACTTAATGAATTTTAAGGGGAAACCACACGGTTAACACGTGCAAATGACATGGCATTCATCAGCACGTGTTAGCCGTGTGGCCTCTCGTGTAACGGCCACGTCAGTCATCTCAGCCGTTGCATCCAGCACACGTGGAATCGACGCACATAAACTTTCCAAGTGTCACCCTTTTTCGTAATTTCGAATCAGCCCTTCTTGGCCTACAAAGCCCTAAAGCAGTCAAACAAACGCGGGATCGCTGCTGCCCCAAGAAGAATGGCGTCCTCCGCAGCGGTGGCGGGAAATCTTGCCGCTGCGTTCGGCAGCAGCAGCAGCAGCAGCCAGGTAGTGCTTAGGAACGACGATCGATGCGCGATAGCATTCTTTGCTCGGCCCGGCAGATTGAGGGGGCTCGATTCTCTTAGAGTAGCCACTAGGACTAGAGCCACCACGGGTTGCAACGCTGGGAACCTGGTGTTTGACGCGGTGGAAAGCGCATCCTGTTCGACTCCCATTGACAGGAGTAGCTTCTGGTTGCAGCCTTTGTCCCTGTCACAGCCATGCTCGGACATGAGGACGTTAGACAAGTGGGTGCAAGATCACATAGTCGAGGTAATGTTTCTCTTTTGACGCTGTCCTGAGATGTATGCTGATAATTATATGGCGGCTGGCCTGCCAGATAGTGAAGAACATTCGGGAGGCACCATTCCTCCAGTACATATTCGATTCGAAGGGCATTAGGACGCAGAGGCGCAGGGTGCCTCCGAGTGCCTTGGAGCATACCCCGTCCGAGTGCTGGAACTACGTGAGGGAGTCTGTAACGACTGCGTCTCCGGATGGTTTAATCCTCGTCCGGAAGCTTGACGAGCAAACATCCAGACTGGTTCGCGACGCACGATCGCTGTCTGCTGCTGGCCAATGCCCCATGCAAGATAGCCTCTGCCTCCGGAGATCGCTCGACTTGACCCGGACGTGTGGACGTGACAAGGCCGCCGGCAACACCCAGTCAACAAAGGACGGCGGCGATGGCGATGGCGATGGCAGCAGCGTAGATGTGTGGGGGGTTTTGGTACAGGGAAAAGGCGACGCAGGCAGTTCGTGCTACATACTGGAGACAACTCGCGCTGTCGTCCCCGGCGGGACGTCGTGCACCAGATTTTGTCTCACAAGGGCGCAGTGCTTTGGACCGTCCCTCCAGGCGCAAATGGTATTGATGTGGCTGCAAAAATGATACGTCGCCTGTCTATAGCCAGCCCAGCCCCCCCCCCTCTGAAACAAAGCTACCCAGGAAACTGGGTGTTTGTCACAATGCCATTGATTCGCGTAAGTTACGCTTAACGAATGTGATGAGGGCACATGGGAGCATATGACTTTTAGCTGCATGGCCCATGTTCCTGCTTACGAATGCCTCTCCTACTTTTTCTTTTTTGGTTTTTGTGCATCATTCTGGATGAGGGGAGGAAATCCTCCCCAGTTCTGCAAATTCTCTTGTTGCTCTCGCGTGATGTAATCGTCCTCTAATCCTCTAATCATCTGGCGGCGTCCTTGTAACTTGTGTGACGGTTTCTCCATTCACTCGGCTGGTGGCGTCTTGTGGCCCAACCAAGCTTTCACATCAACGAGGCGAGTCCAATTTAGCAGAGGCCAGCAAGCCAGCTGGAGCTCCAAGGTGTCGGTCAGGCGCAACGGCCTAGAGCCGGTGGCTGGCGGGCTTGTGGCGCCCCAATGGATTACGTGCAACCGGCCATTGCCGGTTGCCAGCCCATTATTCTTTGTTAAATATTCCCTTGACGTGGAAATGGAAGAAAATAGCTTAAGCAACAGGCACGTCTGCTCCGGAAACGCGGGCGAGGCGAGGCGAGCAATCTGGGTGGGGGATGTGCCCAGCGCTGGATCCAGCTCCATTTCACACCCTCTGCGGCGGCAGCGCTCATCCTCTCCAGCTCAAATCGGTAAGTTTCCAGGCTCCGTGGCCGCATTTGGCAGGTGCCACGCTCCAACAATTCCTTCCAGGAGATGTGACTACACACAGCGGCGAGACATGGAAGAGTGTGCAGTCGCGGGCGAGGAGGCGGATCAAGATCGGTCACTGTGCGGTCGGCAGAGTATCAAGGCCAGTGGTTTTGGCTTCCCCGCGGCGGCCCCGATTAGCATCAACATGATTTTGGCATCGCCAACCAATCCAGCTCTGCTGCATTGCTGCTGCTAGGTCTTCGGGGCGGGGGATCGAGGGCGCCAGAGATGTGGTGGTTTGTGAAGCTCGACGCGCTGGCCATTCTTGTAGGTATGATGGTGATAGAGTCTTGGGGCGATTGCTCGAGCTCGTCCGGCCGATTGGACGCGGAGGAGATCTGCGGGCGCGGCAACCGCAGAAGCGTTGCGAGGCCGCACAGTGTGTCCATCACAGAGTTCGGAGCTGTCGGGGATGGGCAAACCGTGAACACGGTGGCGTTTCAGAATGCCGTCTTTTATCTGCAGTCGTTTGCTCACAAGGGTGGCGCGCAACTCTACGTGCCCGCCGGCAGGTGGCTAACGGGCAGCTTCACGCTCATCAGTCACCTGACGCTCTTTCTCGACACGGGCTCCGTCATCCTCGCCTCTCAGGTCAGGTCGGCCGGCCTTTCCAATTGGATGTCGCTCACCCTGCTTGCTTGTTTCTTCGATTCGGTAGGATCCACACGACTGGCCTTTAATAGATCCATTGCCGTCGTACGGGAGGGGCAGGGACCTCCCGGGTCGGAGGCACAGGAGTCTAGTCTATGGCAAGGATGTGGAAGATGTAGTGATTACAGGTGAGATACTGTATCCTCCTCGCTTTTCTTGTGTGAAGCACAGTTGCTCTGTCACAGGTGGAAATGGGACAATAGACGGGCAGGGATCGGTGTGGTGGCACTGGTTCCGTAATCAGTCCCTGAATTATACAAGGGGCCACTTGGTGGAGTTCATCAATTCGAAAAACATCGTGGTGTCAAATATTAGTCTCCTGAATTCACCATCCTGGACCATCCACCCTGTTTATTGCAGGTTTGTCTGATAGGTGTAGTAGCACTTCTGCTAGAGTCCTGGATTTTTTTTAAAATTTTTTTTTTCGTGCTCTAACGAGTTACCGTGTGTTGTTGGTTTCTGGTTTTGAAAGCAATGTTGTCATCAGAGGCGTGACCGTGGTTGCCCCTTCGGAGTCACCCAACACTGATGGTGTCCAACCAGGTAACAATTCTTGACAACCCTCTACTTCATCCAGGCTTTTCACGTACTTGAGCAACCATGGGAGTGGACCATGGTTCTCGACTCTGACTTTTTTTCACACAACTACTTAGTTGCTTTTTCTTCTACGTTTAGCGATTCCTTGCTGGAATTTTGTCGCTTGTTTTCGAACCCTTGGCTGTTTCGAAACAGAGCTCTTGCTAACAGTGAGTTAGATGGTAACCCAGGCCCAAAGGAGCGAGGCACTGTTGTTTAAGGAACCGGCAAGATGCAGGTATAGCATCTTTTGGGTTTACTACTATTTTGACTGTGGGTTTCATTACGTGAGCTCCCACCCTGTGCTCTTTGCATGGGCCTCTGGTTGTTGATCTCGTGGGATGGATCACTCAACTCCGTCCATCCATTTTCCATTCTCTGATTCTAATCCAGATAAACACGTGCCCTGTGCAGATTCTTGTACCGGCGTCTGCATTGAGGACTGCGCGATAACCAGCGGCGGCGACGCTGTCTCGGTCAAGAGCGGCTGGGACGAGTATGGCATCCAGGTTGGGCTCCCGAGTGCCAAGGTCGTGATCCGGCGAATCACGGCCCAGGCACCCGCCAGCGCCGCCATCGCCTTTGGCAGTGAGATGTCGGGCGGGATAAAGAATGTGGTGGTGGAGGACGTTCGAGTGTTCAACTCAAAGATCGGAGTCCACGTTAAGACTGGCGCGGGCCGCGGAGGCTACGTCAAGAACATCTCGGTCACCAACGTCACCATGGACAGTGTGCTCACGGCAATCGCCTTGAGCGGCAACAGTAGCAGCGAGCATCCTGACGAGGGCTACGACCCGCTGGCGTACCCGGTGGTGAGAGGGATTTACGTGAACAAGGTTTGGGGCCGGAACATCTCCCACGCCGGAAGCCTGAGAGGTTTGGAGGCGGCCCCGTTTGAGGACATATGCTTGTCCAACATAACTCTCGAGGTTGACGAGGCCTCGCAGGGATCCAAGTGGGACTGCTCCAACGTCAAAGGAGCCTCTCTCGGCGTCACTCCAACGCCGTGCCGCCAGCTCCAAAATCTCCTGGTCCTCGTCCTCCCCACTCGGACCTTGACAAGTCAATGACCCCCCCACGTACTTTTGTAATAAGTAAAGGAGTTCGTACCTATATTATATATACATGAGAGTCCGTACAGACTTGAACGTCCACCGTCGGATCCCCAGGCCCGAATCCAATCCAGTGGCTTTCTCCCGCGGACACGTGGCGAGAGGGCATTGG
Organism: Selaginella moellendorffii; assembly: GCF_000143415.4. Lineage (NCBI taxonomy): Eukaryota > Viridiplantae > Streptophyta > Lycopodiopsida > Selaginellales > Selaginellaceae > Selaginella > Selaginella moellendorffii. Next base: position 195,061 of record NW_003314334.1, read on the forward strand.
CGACAGCGCTGAGAATTACCGTGGACGCAAGGGCCCTGCTCTCTTACCTATAAAATGCGGCTGCCCCTCTCTCCCAGAGAGAAGAGAGAGCCTGAGGAAGAATTCTAGAGCGCTGTGCTCGCCTCCACCAAGAGGAGCAAGTCAGCGAAGTTGAGAGAGGGATTGGAGGAGCGGCGGGCGGGCGGGCGGGCGGGCGGGCGGGCGGACGGGCGGCGGCGGCGGCGGTCAGGATGGAGAAGGAGTGGTGGATTAGGATGGAGCAGGAGTGGTGGATTGGAAGTTTGTCCAGGTGCGAGACGTATTGCGTTGTGGCCGACGAGGATAACCCTAGGTGACCCTATTATGTGATGCCGGATTATTACTAGTAGTAGTTACGAGTTCTAGGACGATGGAGCTCGATCTGAATTTACCGCCTCCATCGCCCAAGGCTCCTGATGCCGACACGGCGGGACAAGCGGCATGCCCCTCCTCGAGCAGCGGTGACAAGCCACCCGTCAAGGTAGAAAAGGCGCGGAGGAGCGCGAGGCTGGCCAAGCAACAGTCGGACAACTTCATGGAGCCGCCGGAAGATACAAGCGCTGCTGTTTGTAGTAAAGCAGTGGAGAGTAGTGCTCGGCCACCCGACAGTACTCGGCCACCCGAGGCGCCAACGCCAGCCCCCCAGAGAAAAGCGGTCACCACCCTCCCCAGGCAAGCTGCTGTAGCCAAGAACGACGAGAAGCTGGGCAAGAAGCGTACGAGGCAGACGATGGTGCTGGAGTTAGGCGAGTCCTTGCAAATAGCACGTCCGCCGAAAGTCCCGACACCGGTTGTGCGGAGCGTAGGAGTTCGGCAACAGCTTAAAGAAGCCAGAGAGAATGTGGAGTCGTGCTTCGAGACCAACAAGGACGACAACTGTAATGGACCCCTCGATGCCAAAGAGAGGCCCCGAGATGCGCAGCTTAAGCCGCAATTCCAGAGGCCGAATGTTCGACGACAGCATGGTGAGAATGGAGGGAATGGAGGTGAAGAGCGCGCACCAATTAGGAGGCAAGCTCCATTCAAGCGTGCTGCTGCAGCATCTCAACCTCTGGACGCGTCTATTGAAAGGCTCCATCGAGAGGCTACCTGCAGCAAGCTGTGGCAACAATCAGGTTTGTTATATTCTCCGGTAATACGGTAGTTTTTTTCCTGTTTTTCTTTTTTTTTTTTGGCCTTGGTTTTTCCTGTCTTTTTCTTCTTCGAAAGAGAGAAAATGGTTAGGGTCGCTGACTAAGTCAGATGCTGGCAACATTATGACGCTAGATGCTTCATAGTTTCTGTCAGTGTTATGCTTACTCACGTACTGTTTTTCTACAGTTTTGAGTCGACTGTGTGTGTAACATGGCAAGCAGCTGCCGCTCTTTATATGCAAGTCCACCAAAAGGTTCATCGGACGTGGAAGAGCAAGGGATTTTGCTCAATGAAAATTGCAGCGCTGCTGTTTGGGCTGATCGCACAGAGTAGTTATCAAACCTGCTTGGGCGTGTAGGACTACGTATCTGGGATGGATTTTTGACGGTGTAAAAGTCTGTGCAGGCCAACCAGCGGAGACAGAGCTGCAGCGCGTTCCAGGAAGCTTTGCATCTTTAGAAGAATACGTACAAGTATTCGAACCACTACTGTTTGAAGAGTGCCGGGCACAGCTGTTCAATGTCTGGGAGGAGCTTCGTGACTCAGGAAAGGAAGTACACACTTCCGCGATGATCAAAGCAGTTGATAAACGCGACAGAGGTATGTGCCTTGTGATTCTGGTTCTGATTCTGATGCATGGTAACTAAACATTTGTTACCAGGATGGTACGATGTCACTTTACTTCCTCTGGACGCTCGTACTCGCTTTAACTTCAAAGAAGGCGACGTGGCAGTTTTGTCGACACCGCCTCAAGGTAGTGTGTCCATTTGTCTTTCTCAAAAGAAATTGAGCTTTAAGCTGGTGCTTATAATACAGACGCTCAACGCAAGAATGGCAGTGAAGATGCCAAAGAGGAAGGCGAAATATCGATTCACATTGCTGGTATTGCCCGCCGGTACATGCCCCTTGACGTTCGTGACGCCCATGGAGCTGTTATGTTCATCAACTTTTCCGAACTTAACGGAGATACTGGGTGAGTTATTTCCGTTTGAGCTAAACTTTGCTATCGTTGTCTAACTCGGTTTTGTTTGAAGAGGTGGCTACCCCAATCACTTGTTGGACGACTTGCGTCAAGGTGGTGTATGGTCGTTCACTGTTTTAGGAGGCCTTGCGACTACACAGCGTGAATATGTTGCCCTTCATGCTCTCTACCGCCTGCACCCTCAGGTAAATTGTTTTCTTGGTTCTTTCATGGATTTTACGAGTGGTCCATTCACAGATGCTCAAGGCGATATTGCAGCCACGGCCCGAGCTATTTCCTCGCTATGACCAGGAGCAAGCGGTTATGCTTAGCTGTTTCACTCCAGGGTTTACTGAGTACTTGCGCAACAATTTCAATGCTCCGCAACTGTCGGCTATACAATGGGCGGCTATGCACACGGCTGCCGGCACTGCTGCAGCTACGAGATCACAGGAAATATGGCCTTTTAGCCTGGTGCAAGGGCCGCCTGGGACAGGGAAAACACATACGGTCTGGGGGATGCTGAACGCTATCCACCTTGTGCAGTATCAGAGGTACTACACCGCTCTCCTCAAGAAAATTGCACCTGGTGCAGTAGTCTCGGATGCTTCTGCTGGCGATGACGAGCAGGGAGGGTGGATTGATGAGGTTTTGCAGAAGATGGACAAGAGTCTCCTCCGACAGCTTCCAAAGCTTTGCCCGAAGCCCCGGATGCTTGTCTGTGCTCCCTCGAATGCAGCAACAGATGAACTGCTTTCTCGTGTGCTGGACAAAGGTTTTATGGACGGCGAGATGAGGGTATATCGGCCTGACGTGGCTCGCGTGGGAACAGATCCGCAGTCCAAGGCAGCGCAGGCAGTTTCCGTGGAAAAGAGAACGGAGTCGCTCATTGGAAAAGGGCGGGACGAGATTTTAGAGTGGCTTCAGCGGATGCGGCTGCGGGAGTATGCTCTATCACAGCATATAGCGGTGCTACAAAAGGACTTAAATGCCAGTCGGGTCCAGGGCGCAGTCGGTGTCGAGCCCGAGGTGCTTACGGCCCGCGACCAGGCCAGAGACATGAAGCTGCAGCAGCTGGCATCGCTGCTGGAAGAAAGAGATAAGGTGCTGGTTGACATGTCCCGGTTTGTGATTGTTGACAACCTTCATAAGCCGGGTGGTGGATATGGTCTCGAGGACGCGAAGAGCAAGCTCGAAGCGAGCTTTGCGAATGAGGCGGAGATCGTGTTCACCACAGTTTCCAGCAGCGGTCGTAAACTCTTCACCAATCTGGCCCGTGGTTTTGACATCGTGGTTATTGATGAAGCAGCACAAGCCAGCGAACTAGGCGTGCTACCTCCACTCATCCTTGGAGCAGCCCGCTGTGTCCTGGTTGGTGATCCGCAGCAGCTCCCAGCGACTGTCATTAGCCGGGTGGCGGACACCATGCAGTATTCGCGAAGCTTGTTCGAGCGGTTTCAACAAGCGGGATGTCCGACGCTCATGCTGACAGTCCAGTATCGCATGCATCCTCAAATTCGGGATTTTCCATCTCGGCATTTTTATCAGGGCCGTCTCCAGGACAGTGACAGCGTCAAGGGCTTGCCGGACGAGATTTACCACCATGACCCGCTGCTGCAGCCTTACCTCTTTTTCGACGTGAGCCACGGAAAGGAGTCGCACATCAGCGGCTCGGTCTCGTTTCAGAATGTTGTCGAGGCCAAGTTTGCAGCCAAGCTGTATGACCACCTCCAAGGTGTTTTGAAGGCGGCAGGGAGGCAGCAGGCGACCGTGGGTGTCATATCTCCTTACAAGCTTCAACTGAGGTGCATACAGAGGGAATTCGAGTCTCTCTCTGGTGATGCCAAGGGAGTTTACATCAACACGGTGGATGCATTCCAGGGGCAGGAAAGGGACGTGATTATAATGTCTTGCGTCCGAGCTTCTAACCACGGGGTGGGATTCGTAGCGGACATAAGGCGGATGAACGTGGCTTTGACTCGAGCTCGTCGATCGCTATGGGTAAGATTTTGTATTTTTTTATCACTTTTTCCTGGCTGAAGCCATGCATGCGCTGCGCAGGTTATAGGCAATGCCGGTACGTTGGAGCAGTCTGAAGATTGGGCTAAGCTCATAGAAGATGCAAAGTCGAGGAACTGTTTCATCACCTCGGCTGCAGCAGTGGAGAAGGGCCTCATCAGTGACGGGGTTTTAAGTCAGGTTCTCAGGGAGCCGACGTTGCCAAGCTCGTTGTCACGGCTGGATGGTCATAATAGAGCAGGCAGTGATTTGAGAGGGACGAGAGATAACAACAAGCCAGGTAGGCGTGGGAGGTACGAAGCGGAAGCCGAGAGAAAGACTGCCGATAATTATCTGAGGCAGCACAACAGTTTCAGAAGAGGGTGACGCTGAAAAACAGATTAAAGCTCTTCTTCCATCGTTTTTCCTCGCTTTTCGAGGCCACAGCAACATGTACATGACAAGAGACCAGGAGACTCGAGATGGTTTGTTTCGTGGGCAACAAGGATGGCTTTACTTGTTGTTTTGATAACTATAGGTGGTACTTGCGATTTTCCCTCTCGATCTCGACGTGATGTACATATACATATACTTCACATTTCTCACTGTGCTAGACTCGTTCCAGCGCGAGCAAGCTTAGAAAACTACCATTGTAGAACACATTGACTGTTGGAAAAAAAAAGTTTCACCATTGAAGATCAAGTATACAGGAGTTACAACGACACTTAGATTAATAGGAAAAAGAAAGGAGAGGCAAAAGCTACTCGAGTTCCAGGAAGAACAAGCTCAAGAGCTCGTGAACTTGGTGACGGCCTTGGTCCCTTCGGACACGGCATGCTTGGCGAGCTCGCCGGGAAGGATGAGACGAACCGCCGTCTGGATCTCCCGCGAGGTGATTGTGGGCTTTTTGTTGTAGCGAGCCAACCTCGAGGCCTCCTGCGCTAGCTTCTCGAAGATGTCGTTGATGAAGCTGTTCATGATCCCCATGGCCTTGCTCGAAATGCCCGTCTCGGGGTGGACCTGCTTGAGTACCTTGTATATGTACATCTTGTACGTCTCCACGCTCTTCTTCATCTTGCGCTTCTTCTTGTCCGCCGCCGCCGATGGATCCTTGGCCGGGGTCTTCTTCTCCGCCCGCGGCTTCTTCTCCGCCGCCTTCTTCTCCGCTGGGACCTTCTCAGCTACAGGCTTCTTCTCCGCTGCCTTGGCCATCGCTCCGCCGCTTGGGAATCCGAGAGAGAGAGAGACAGAGAGAAAGAGAGGCTCTGCCTACTGATTTGAGAGCTAGCGCTACCACTTACTCCTCTCGCACACACCAGGAAGATTGCTCGCCAATGGAAAACCCCTAGCTCCGTGAAAATCTTATAAACACCTGATTCCTGCGCTCCCATTGGCTCTCGCGGCGCGACGAGGATCAACCTCCCAGCCAACGACATCGCAACCCGCCACGTCGGCGATCTCCATCCTGGCCGTTGGTTCTGGCAGTTTGGCGCCTCTTATTTTGGGGCCTTTAATATTTTGTGGAGGGAGTCCAGACATTATGCTCGAGTTACGATGCTTTATATTAACACAAGGAAGAATTGCAACTTTCGATTTTTCTCAAGCAATGGTGTACAAGGAAGAAAAATAGATCTATGCCATGTAAATAACATAGTGTATAATAACAACACCACCTTCACATTTGTCACCAGGCGCTACCAGGGGACACGGTAATGCCGTGCGAAGCAACAACTTGAGGCTGGAATCGGCTTCCAAATGACTCGGAGCAAACGTCCGACATCTCCGATCCCACAAAGCTTGGCGCGCTCGTGTTCTTGCCGCTGGGTCTAAGCAGCTGCGTGAGATTCCAAACCACCTTGAGCCGGTTTACTTCTTTCGCAGCGTGAACCTGTATGTCGAGTTTTAGCTACACACCAAACGCAAGGAAAAGAAGAAAAAGAATCGCTTCTTCTACCTCAACGTTGAAACGAGCCCAAATCTTATCGTTCCGCGACTCCATCACACCCTTCAGGATTGTAAGCCCAAGACCCCGGATGTTGTCAGCAATCTCCCAGAATAAGCCTCTCTCCTCGCACAACATCTGAGAGCACGAGAAATCAGCCGACGACAATATATTAAGCACTGATTCACCAACCTCAACAAGCATTTGCCGTGGCTGCTTGAGATTCTCCACAAGAATCGGAACGCCACTTCCTTTCGCATCAAGCTCCATAGCCCAGCTTGCACCGTTCTCCAAGCCACTGCTGTTCTCTGCACTCCTCTCTCCCTGTTAAGTTGTCCAAATTAGACGATATTCGATGCAAAGACACAGCCTTCGTTCACCTTTACGTCGCCTCCAGCTTTCCACTTGTCACCGTGCTGCGTCACACTTTGGAGAAACTTCATATGCCGGATTGTTTTCTCTAGCAGCGCATCAATGCTACACTGCTACACAAAACAAGTAGAAGGTGAACATCCATTTTACTGCATGAAGGACGACGCTTACCTTTGTTGCATTGGGAACAATATCGCGAAGCTCCCTAACTCTGTCCTGTATTTGCTGCCTGTCTTTGGGCCTGGGCCTTGGAGCTTCCCCTGGCCTCAGCCTCTTCCTCCCAGTCATCCGACTAGGCTCCTCCTGCTTTCTGGCTGCCGCTCCGCTAGTATCCTTGTACGAGTGTTCCTCCGACTTCTTAGCCTGGCTCCCTTCGGTCCAAGAGCTTGAAGAAACATCCACGGACACGCTGCTTGCAGGCCAGTTGGCAGCTATATCTCTGTCCAAACTCGAAGAGCTCGATAGCTGCTTCTCCAGATATTGCACCGCGTTCCCAACAGTTAGCGCGGGAGCGCATCCTAATGAACTCTTGGCAGATGTCGGTCCCCTGGAACCCAGTGACGACGTACTCGCACCGGCAACAACAGCATCCAACAGCTGCTCTGGCCTGTCCGCCGACAGATTGACAAATGCATCGCGGGTTTTGTCCATTGCAGCGGTGGCGCCATCAAAGGGTAGAGCAAGCTTCGCAGGTTTCATGTCTTCAACCGGTTGTGTTGGTATGTTCACGTACAGTTCCTCCTTACTTGGCCCGCACTTTGAATGAGAAACCACCACCTCGGATAATTCATCCCCGAAAGCGAACTGTGAACAGGTTGTCGAACCGCTGGCTTGGCCTCCCGCATACTCCTTATTCAGAGACGCTAACAAGTTGTTGAAATCATCCAAGTCGTCCTTCTGAAACGCCTTAAACAAACTGTTGTAGTCAAATCCTTCTTCTGGTCCCGGCCGCATCATCCCTGCCTCGTCTCCAAAGGAAGTTGGCAGCGGCAGGTTCTGATCATAATCTCTTGTTGACACAGGCAAGGTGGAGTCCGGCGGAGGCCATCCGCTGGAGTCGAAGTGCCTGATGCTTTGTCCGTAGGAAAGCTCGCTGGAGAAATTAGATAGCCGCCCTGCCTCCGATGAATTAAAGAAACTCTCCACAGGAGCTTTGCTGATCAAGCGGCTTAAATGGCCTGGATCTTCCTGGAAGACCTGAGATCTGGAACAGTAGAGACCCGTAGAGGCGGGGCGTATATCCTGTGGCTTCTGCCCCATGGATGGAACTACCATTGAAGCCCAGCTGCTCGTAGAAAGTTGGAAGGCAGGCTCAACAACTTTGGCCGCTGAACGCAACATGTGTTCTCCCTCCGTAGGAACGGGGCACGCTGGTCGGCTGCTCATGGTTGTTCTTGCAGAAGAGCCAAATGCTGCCAACATAGAAGCGGGCTTGTTGACGTACGTTGGCATGGCTTTCGGGACAACAGAAAGGCCTCTTCCAGCTTGTCCATCGGGAGTGAACTCAGGAACGAATGCCCCAGGCATGCTTTGTAATGCTCCGAACAATGCTCTGATCTGGCCTACCAAGTTCAGATCCTCGGCCATCTGCAAGGGCACACACAGTTACTTGAGTAAGAGCTGGGAGAAGCTACACACCGTTTGAGTCGATCCAAGTTGCACAACACCTTGCTGCTGGACTGCTATCACAGCAATCGTCTGGACACCAAAGAGTTAAGGACTCCCTCGAATGAAAGCTACTATACCTTTATTCCCGCTTCAAACTGATTCGACCAGCCGTGCTCCAATGCCGCTGGTACTCCGCTTTCCATAGATCTTTCCCCAGCTGCAAACACCCACTGGTGCTTTCCGGAGAAAGCTACACGCCCAATTATTCTGCCCGAGAGGAAAGTTGGGTTAGCCACGACACCGACAACCGAGTTGCGTACCCTTCTCCCAGGGAGTAAACCTGGAAGGACATTTTAGCGACAGCCAACTGTATCTGATCTTCGGCAATGCCACCATCTTGCTTGAGCAGCAGCATGTCCAGAGGGCTTCTCCCATTCCCAGCGCCGCTGCGGCTCAAAGCATTGGCGATTGGTGGCAGCGTCGCGAATTCGTAGTAGCTGTCCTCCCATGTCAGCACCCTGCAATAAAAACACAGCGAGAAAAAACGCATAAGAGACAAGCTAAGTCAACAGTAGCTAAAAAAACCCAAGAGAGGCAGTGCAGTGCCACCTCCAGTTAGCAGGAGATCAAGCAAGAGAGCTCTCTCTCTCTCTCTCTCTTGAGCACAAGCGAAGCGAAAGGGATGATTTACTCACATACGGCTGCGTCGCTTTAGCTTCCAAAACACAGCGTAGCACCAGCCAGTCCTGTTGCAAAGACTCCGGAGAGCCTGGCCCAGACCCTCCGCCGACATGATAGCAATGCCCGCGATGATCTGGGACGATCTTCCACAATGATCTTGAGATGAGCCGCAAAACCAAAATGCCCAAAATGCGAGCCTAGCCCCCTTTGTTCTTCCTCCTCGCTGCGTGCCTTGCTTGCTTCTCCTCTGTCAGCTCAGGACCAGGCTCACTCCCCCAGCTTCCGCAAACAGTGAAAAGCAAACGAAGCCCGGCGAACTCGTTTCCCTGGAATCCCCCCCTTTCAGATTATGATGATCGCTCGCAGGCAGTGGTAGTCCCTCTCCGTCTCCCTGGGCACACGAACTTCGTCGACTACTCGCACGCGGCCGCCGTGACTCCCACACCGCTGCTGCTGCTGCTGCTGCTGCTGCTTCCTCATCCTAGGCTCGCAAGCAAGGCGGAGGAAGGGATGGAGAGCACACACACGCACAGCGCCGCCTTAGAGCCACCGATCGAGACCAAGAGCGCGTCCTGTAGCTAAGACATATTTCGGCCCCCCGCGCGCGCCTCTCCGGCCAAGGGAAAGAAGGACGATTCCAGCTCTCTCATGGAGCCTGGAGACCTGGCGCTGCGTCGCGAGCTGAGATTTCGAGAGCTCTTGGGCGATGGATGTGGATCGAGCGCGCGATACCTAAAATGGAGAGAGGAGAATCCCTCGGAGCAAATAGATAGATAGATAGGCGAGAAAGAAACAATGTAGTGTAGCAGTGTAGTGTAAATCTTGGATACACGACCTAGGTAGAGGGGGCTTTAAGGACAGGTCGCTGCCAAACAGCAGCGCGGTGTGAAAGCGAGCCCAAGGGGATGCTTTTTACGGGTATGTCTACGTACACGTGTGCAGATACGTATTCCTTCCCCTCCTGGACAATTTCCTTGTTTTTAACTCGCCCAGTAAATCTAGTAGTGATGCTGCTGCGAGGCAACAAGGCAAGCACTCATTCCCTTGGCCTGGGAATTTCAAGCTTTGTTTTTGTGTACCGCCCATGTTTCTATGTATGTATGTGCCTTGTATTGTATGGATGAGATGCGGAGCAAAGCAAGATGAGGATTGCCAAGCAGGAAAGATTAAACAAAAGACCTTTTAAAGATGAGGGAAACAAAGTTGACAAGTACATTGCAACAAAGTGTTCGGGGCATCTTGTGGCAGAGAGAGTTAGCCATGATCACCAAACATTTTTGTTATAAGTGGGATTCCTCTCCAAGCTTTGGCACTAGGATCAATCAGGGGTGAGTGAGTGAGACCCCGAAACCACTCACACAAATTTGTGGACCCCTGGAGAGCAAGCGGACAAACAAAATGATGCACGCAACATCGACGTCACCGGAGATTTCATCACAAAGAACGAACTGGAGGGCGAGTGTGTTTTAGGACCGCAACTAAGCCAGCTCCAAGATTTTGATTCATCTTCCCTGGCTCCCAAAAAGCAATCACAGCTTTTTCAACTCTTTCTTTGCTCAGTGTTGCGGTGATAGTGGGAGGCGGGGGAGGGAGCTTATTTTCAAGTCCTTTTTGCTAATGTATTGGCATTGTCCTATCATTGTCAAAGTGACAATCTCGTTCGTTGTTTAGAATAAAGGGGGAATAAAGAATGGACAAAAGGATTCCATGGATGGCAACACCAAAGGGACATGAAGATAGACGAAAATCGTCGCCACTTGTACTGTTAAGTTAGGAATCCATGTGATCCCTCCACCCATATTTATAAAATCTCAATATCTATAGATCGAGCTTGCCAACTTGCTTTGAATCTTCGTTCTTAGATGGATTGAAAGCCCCGAGAATCTGATGCATCATTATCACTAATGTAGACGAAAGAAATATGGGCAACCGGGATACGGCATACGAATACGGGCCACCGGTTGCGGTTGTATCCAGTATAGATTCCCGCCCGGACGGCGCCGCCTGCGGCTTACCGCCACCACGCGACTGCGGCGGCGGACGGCCATCATGTCTGACGCCCTTGTCCCCCACACTCCCGGCACCAGCACCAGCAAACTCATACGGTAACCGCGGTTCCATTGGTTGGGACTGGGTCAGTTATGACATTACAAGAGAGGGAAATCCTGAGGGAAAATGATACACCCCACATCATAGCAGCCCACCACTGCCTGCCTGCTGCTGCCCTTCTCTTCCCTCTGCTTCATTCAAAGTGTCAGGTGACTCTGCAGCACAAAAATGTCAGCAAGTCTACTTGAATACAGAAAAAAGACACTTTAGTATTATAGGCCCTAGTTAGATTTTGCCCTAGAATGGCTGCCCTTTGGGCCAGCCTGGCTGCTGCCACACACTCACTCACTGCTCTTGGCTGCAGCTGCTGCTACATCCACAAGAGAGAGCAACCAGGAGGGAGATTTCCATCTTTCCATTTCTTGGTACAGCATACAATGCTCCCACACATCTTCCAAGAGAGTGGGTACAGAGAAGCAGCAGCTGCTGCTCTGGCTGCTGCTACTGGCTGCTGCGGCTGTTGGGTCTGGAATTTGTCCACCAAGATCCTTGGCAGTTGATTCATAACAAAAATATACATTGGATAGCTCCATTCAAAAATAAGGGTTTATAACTGCCTGCATATTCCCCTCAAAAAGAGCTGAAGCCGCTCTATACACTCTATACCCTCTCTACCTCCAATGCAGAAAGAGACGGCCATGCATGACATGATTCCTGCTTCCAGATTGACACCCCCTTGTGCATATAAAAACTCCAGGGATTGTGCTCATCTCTCGTTTTCTATAGTCTTTAGAAAAATGTGGCCGCAGCATTGGGTGTATAAAAATTGGCTGGTTTGGAAAACATCGCTCTCACACATTACCACACAAAATGGTATTCAACTCAACTCTAGCAAGGGAGGGAATTGTTTGTTTTGGTTTCTCAAGGAGGGCGGGGACACCAAGTGGCGTAGTGGCATCTAGCTTTGTGGCAGGGATGGATATTCGCCCGGGAACTATTTGTTGACGTAGACCGCAGCCGGTGGCTAGGGGAGCGGCCTTACCCCCATCCACATTGCATGATGCCACCCACGTCTTTTGAGACGGGCCAGGGGCCGTCGGATCCTTCCCATCCCACGGCCGCAGCGTCAGTGGAGCAAACGCTCTTTTTTATGCTCCGGTGAGGAACGCGCTCTGGGATGACGTCGCAGATCCTGATACGAACCGGGAGTTATATAGTGGTGATTGACCTCAAGCACCTTAATTCCAAATCTTCCACCCGGATCATCCTTTTTCTTGTTAAAAGCACGAACTGGAAGAGGGAATGAATGATCGAGAGCAAAACCAGGACGAAGAAGAATAGCTTAACTTCTTTTCTTTTTCTCGTACCGCAAAGCTGGCGAAAGAGGAGAAGCGGCGAGCCAAGGAGCCAAATTGTGTTTGTTGCCTGATTGCGACATAAAGGAGAGCCCCTCAGGGAGAGAGAGAGAGAGAGAGAGAGAGAGAGAGGTCTCCTCCCTCCTCTGCTGCTGCTACAAACCAAGCGAGCCTTGCTCTTTTTCCACTTTGGACGCTTCCTTCCAGAGGGAGAGGCCCCCACAAATTATAATATGCGCGAGGGAAGGACAAAACGCAAGATTGCAAGCCGCGAGAGAAAGCTGCTGTCCTCTAGCTCTCGTACTAACACTCACCAGGTGCCTCAAGACGGATGTAGTCATACATAACCCCCACAATGGGACTTGTTGGCTTGCGCTGCGTCAAGTAGAGAATGTTTTCACCGGCTCTGAATAACTCCGACCTCGCGTCCACATTCCAAAGGTGGTAGAGGCCATGGATTCCATGGCGTGCTATTGCATTGTCCTTGCCAAATTGCATCGTGTCAAATACCGTGGTCCTTGTATTGGGGTCATTAACTCTGACCTGCGGTTGAAACACAGCGTTAGCGTTAAAACACCTTTTTGTACCTGAATGGCTGCATTGTTTGATGCCGCGAAAGCTAACCGGAGCTTATAAACCCCGCCTTGGACGCAGGGCAGATGAAACCGGATCTGCCAAGTCGATGGTTTGACGCTACCATCCTTTTCAATTCTGCAGCACCGCAAGCGGAAAAGGTTTTAAAAAATATTTCCATCAGTAGGTGAGCGTGAGTATTGAGGAAGTCGTGACATTGTACCGGCAAGTATGTGCAAAGAACCAATCAGATCTCCAATCGCTTTTACCAATGGTGAACACAAGATCACCTTCTGGGTATAGCTCCGAGTACCGCTCCCACAGGCCATAATGTCGATATCTACAATAAAGTATTCAGATCTTGTAAGGAGAAAAGTAAGATTGCCAGCCACCGAAAAAAAGCAAAACCGAGAGTGTGCGTACCTTTCCGAATGGTTGACAAAAAGCCTATTGATATACTTTGGGTTCGGATCCGGAATGTGAAACTCGGCAGCTGTTCGATCGGGAATTCCAATCTCCCAGACTGTCGGTCCATCCCTGGGCGGTTCATAAACTATATGTCCCAGTTGCAACCATGACCCTGCATACATAGTGAGTTTTGTGACTCTTGGAAGTGGCAACACTGCGTGGAATACAAACCGGGATGGACATCTATGCTGCCTTCCTTTTTGTAGTCACCCAGGACACCAGGCACCCAGCCATACAGATCATATTTGCCTGCTCTGACATGCTTGACGTGGAAATATCCCTCCGCATCAGCCTGGGCCCAAAATTGGTAGCCCTGGCAGCAACAAACAAGTCAGGTACATCGTCCATTAACCCCCACAAAAGAAAAAGCATTCACCTTGCTCTCCGTTTGCCACGAACCTTTGTCACCGGGGGAAGCTAAGCCAAGAAAGGCATAACATCCCGCAAATGGGGTTGGTGACGCGAATCTACAATGCCACAGAAAAACATATGAACCGAGGACAGCAGCTCATAATGAAACAGTACCTATCTTTGACTAGTAGTCTTCCTGAAATGCTTCCGCGGTCCATTGATTTGGGAAAATCTGGAGACACAGGCCAGGGAACAGGCCACGACCCCACTTCTGTAACCATCTGAAACACAGGAGGTAAAAGAAACAAAAAATATCCGCATAGACATATCACCTGCTGCTTTGCATCCTCCCAAAGATAGCGACAATTCACCTGAGCATGAGTTGCCGCTACATTCAAATATATGAAAACCGGTCCAAAAACTTTAGTCCAGGCTTCCCCATTGCGAAACTCTGGGCACAGGGCTGCGCCAGCGTAATGTGCACTGTGAAACATCTGGTGGAAACAAAAACAAGAAATCTAGAGAGCTTCAATATCCAAAGTTCTTAACTTACAGCGAGACATGTCGGGCCAACGTGTGAAGTCAAATTTTGTTTCAAAGGCCCTCCATTGCGGAACTCGTCACTGGCGGTGATTATCCAGAAGCCTAGAGCGGGGTTGCATGAGATCCAACCATGTACTCTGTTCTCCCTGTTATCACAAGAATATTGATATTTGTCATCCACCTGCCCAAAAATGTTACAGAAATTTATACTCAACAAAAACATAGTGTTAATCCCATACCTCACCTCGAAACTCAGGATTTTGAGAAGTGTGAATCAAAACAGCCTCGGGATAAGCTAGCTGCGTGCAGTGTTGCTGCAAGCGATCATCCGGCGATGGCATTAGCCGCTGTTTTGTATCGGCCATTGCCATGAACTGGAACCTACAAGCCAGCAAAGTATCAAGAAGGATGAAAGCTCGGATATTTTTCCAGACCTGTCCTTCCGGAGTTTAAAAGTCACCCGTGTTTGATTAAGGTTGAAGTCTGGCCATCCAGCCGGCCTCTCGTAGATTCCGTAAGTGTAAAATCCAGTGTTGCCACGGAGAAGAACAAATCTACGTTTTAAGCCAACAAAGCTAGCTACTAGCACACAATGAAAAGAGAATCACTCACCTTTTGTCGATGTTAAGAGGAAGCATCTTAGTTCCCGGAATGTAAGGCCGCAGAAACGAAAGTTCCACCTTGTCACCATCGCTACACACAACCTGGAAAATTGTTCCACTGGGACTGAAAAATCGTAGCGATGGCTGATCGGTTAGCAATCACGATTACGAGTAAACAAAGTTTGCCTTACACATCGAAAGTGTCCTTGCCTCCAGGCTCGTTCCAGTTGAGGTCCCAGTAGCTTAAAGGCAGCAAAGAATGAAAAATAAAACAATCAGGTGCTTGCTCGCTAGACGAGAAAGGAATGAAAGCAAACAAACAAACCCGCGATTGGTCTCCTTGTTGTGAATCTCGAGCAGATTATCAATGCCCCCGAAGCGAATCCCCGTCACAATGCCCCCAGGCCTCGAGATCGTCACCTCGACAATCCCGTTGTCCAGAATCACCTGTGCAACATGAGAAAACAAGGATCGAGAACCGATCACTCACATGGCTGCCGCGATCGATAAGCCGCACATCGGGACCCTGGCATCCGCCCCCGGGAACGCGATTGCAGCTCATTCTTTTCTTCTTTCTAACAATTTCCAAGAACCCTAAAATGGTGAAGAATTTTGAATGCCCCCTGCCCTTGGTTGGCTCAACGAGGATGCCTTCACTTCTCTTCTCCGATCGTGTGCCAGGGCCAGGGATCTCATCCAGGGCCGCAAGATCCACGCTCGGATCCTCTCCTCGAGCCGGCGGACGAGCGTTTTCATCGCGAATCACATTCTCCTCATGTACTGCGCGTGCGGGAGCTTGGGCGAGGCGAGGGCAGTGTTCCATGGGATCGCGCAGCCAAACACAGTGTCGTGGAATATCCTGGCCGCGGCGTGCGCGCAAGCGGGAGAGATCTCCGAATCGCGCGCCCTCTTCGACAGCAATCCCAGGCGAGACGTGGTGTCGTGGAATTCGCTGTGCCGCGCGTATGCCTCGGGAGGGCAATGCCACCACGCAGCGGCGGTGATCCACAGCATGCCAATGCACGATGCCGTGTCCTGGAATTCATGGATCTCGCTCCACGCCCAGGCCGGAGACGTCGCGGGAGTGAAGCTCCTGTTCGATGCGGCTCCCCAGCGCAGCCATGTCTCGTGGAACCTCGTCATCAAGACGTGCGCGCAAGGGGGGCATACCCGCGGCGCCAAAGACGTGTTCGATCGCGCGCCAGGATGGGACAATGTCTGCTGGATCAGTATGATCCTTGCAGCGTCCGAAGAGGGGCAAATCGCGCAATCAAAATCTATCTTCGACTCCATGCCTGAGAGGGATCCCCAGGTCTGGAACACCATGATCACTGCATATACCCAAACTGGGTATGTTGAGAAAGGCAAAAGACTCTACGAAAAGATGCCATTGCAAGACACAGTCTCCAGCACCGCACTCCTGGCGGCATATTCGCAGAGCAGCAGCGTCCAGGATGCGCAGCATTTGTTCCACTCACTGCCCTACAAAGACGGGGTGACGTGGACGACGATGCTGACGGTATTTGCCCAGAAAGGGGAAATCTGTCTCGCAGAGGAGCTGTACCGAAGGATGCCGCAGTGGGACGTGGTGTCGTGGACGGCCATGATGTGGGGTTTTGCAGCAAACGGCCATCCCGGACGTGCAAAGGGAATGTTCGATTTGATGCCTCAGCGGAACCTTGTGTCGTGGAACTCGATCCTTTCCGCTTTTGCGCAGCAGGGGGAGTTTGAACACGCGACGCTTCTCTTTGATGAGATGCCCTTGAGGGATGCGCTGACATGGACGGCCATGATTGCGGCACACGCGCAGCACGGCCATCTCGGCGAGGCAAAGGCCTTCTTTTCCAAAATGCCACTGCACCACGCACTGTCGCTCAAGTCGATGTGCCAGGCGTACGCTTCGGCCGGAGAGACTGGCAACGCGAAGCGAATGTTCGATTCCATCCCCGAGCGCGATGCCTTCGTGTGGAACACGATGATTGGCGCATTCGCGTGGTGCGGCGAGAGGCTGGCCGAGGCAAGATCCGCCTTCGAGCTGATGCCGTGTCGGAACATCGTGTCGTGGAACACAATCGTGAGGAGCTACGCCACTTCGGGCGCCGCCCTCGATCAAACCGAGCTCCTCTTCGACTGGATGCCCGAGAGAGACGACATCTCCTGGGCGATCTTGCTGGGAGCCTACTCCGACCACGCATGCCTCGCCCAGGCGAAGTCCCTGTTTGATGCCATGCCCAAGAGCGACGTCGTCCCGTGGAACATCATCATCACCGCATATTCCCACTCCCGCCAGCCGGACGACGCCCGCCGTGCGTTTGAAAAGATTCCCGCGCGGGCGCCTGCCACCTGGACGGCCATGATTGCCGGGAGCGCCCAGAACGGGGATCTCCCCGCTGCCAAGCGGCTCTTCGACGGCTCCCCGGAACGCACGCTCGTATCATGGAACGCGATGCTTGGGGCGTACGGGGGATCCGGGAATCATACGAATCTCCTGGAGCAAGTGTTCGGAAAGATGGCCGCGAGGGACAGCGTTTCGTGGACGACGCTTGTGACGGCATTTGCACGGAGAGGGCGGATGGACCAAGCGGCGGATGCCCTGGGAAAGATGCCCAAGGAGGACACCGCGGCGTGGAACTCGTTGCTCCATGGATATGCCCAGACTGGGGATCTGGAAGGTGCGCGGAGGACGTTCGATGGTACCAGACACAAGGACACTGCGTCATGGGCTACCATGGTCGGGGCATATGCCCGCGTTGGCTGCCTTGAGGAAGTTAGCAGACTCTTTTGTGAAATGCCCAGCAAGGACTTGGTGTCGTGGAACACTGTTATTGCAGCATATGCCCAAAACGGGCATCACCGGGAGGCGTTTGAGTGCTTTCGACTCATGAGCTTGGAAGGCTTGACACCGGATGAGATCACCTTCTCCGCCGTGCTGGCTGCCTGCAGCCACATCGGGCTCATGGACGTGAGTGTCTCTTGGTTTGCTTGCATTGGTGGCGACTTTGGGTTTTGCGCGACTGGAGATCACTACTGCTCCATGGTTGACATCTTTGCTCGCTGCGGTAGGCTTGACGAGGCGGCCGAGCTCGTGGAAAGCATGCCGTTTTGGCCTGGCCAAGTTGCGTGGAGGACGCTTCTCGGCGCTTGCAGGACGCAGGAGCAAATCAATCTTGCTTTGGTAGCGGCGCGGCGGGCTCCCGAGGTGGAGAGTCAAGGCGGCCCCGCGGCTTATCTTCTCTTGGCCAATCTGCTCTCGCACTCCAGCCAACGTGAGTAAAGTGGAGATCTTGTGGGATTGCAGAATCCTATTTGATGAGCACACAAACACAAACAACAGGAGAAACTCTGCCACTAGGAAGAGGAAAGAGGTTTTGATATCAGATCTTTCGAGTGGAATTTTGTTCAAACGCTCCTCTGTCATTGACTATACATTGGCTTTACACCAAAAAAGAGCGGATCAGCAACACCAACTTTGATGTTTCCATTGTGCGGTTCTTTCCTAGTCAACAAAGGAGAGCATGAAACGACGGAAGGCCGACTCTTGCCTTATGATGTTGGCTGTTTGGACACTGGTCCGATTGAGGAGGAAGATTTGGAGCTGGATGAAACTGGCCATCCAAACATGGATATTGTCGTTCTTCTTGAGAAAGGTAGGCTCTGATCGCGGTGGCGGCTTTCATGGGTCATCTTTCTTGTTTTGCAGTGCCACAGGTGAGGAAGCATTTTTCATTGTTGTTGCCCCTGGAGCGAGCGGAAGTTGGGAGGATCCAGCGTCTCATTCCAGGGATGAGATCACCAAGAGAAATCTCGATCTCATACAGGATCACCAGGTCCAGGCTCATATCCTCTCCTCGAGCCGGCAGATCAGCGATTTCATCGCAAAATCACGTTTTCCTCATGTACGGGGCGCGAGCTTGGGCGAGTGTCTGATGGAATTGCGCAGCATGTCATACGCAAACGGGAGAAGTCCACGAGTCGCGCGACAGCAATGACGTGGCGTCGTACGAATTTGTGGATCTTGTTCCACGCTCCGTTGGCCTGTTCGATGCGGCTCCTCGGCGCAGCCATGTTTCGTGGGACCTCGTGATCAAGACGTACGCGCAAAATGGGGGGGACACACTCGCGGCGTCGCGCCTGATGGCGAATCATCAATCCAAAGTAACGCATATTCACAGAGAGCAGCTGTACCACTCAATGCCGTACAAAGACGCGGTGATGCTGATGGCATATGCCCAAACGGGGAAACCTGTCTGCCTCTGGGACGTGGTGTGGGCTTTGCAGCGAACGGCGATCCCGGCGATCAAAGGCGGCGTTTGATTTGATGCGTGGAACAGGGGAGCTCGATCACGCCAAGCTTGTCTTCGATGGCATGCCCTTCACTGACGCGGACGCCGATGACGCGCAGCACGGCCATCTCAACGACCCCACGCCCTTCCTTCTCAAAATGCCGCTGCGCCGATGTCGATGTGCTTCGGCCAGAAAGATCATCCGTGTGGAACACGATGATTTGCCGCATTCACGTCGTGCGGTGAGAGGGTGGCCGACGCAAGGCCTGCCTTTGAGCAATTGAGCTGATGCCGTGTCGGAACAGGAACACAATCGTGAGGAGCTACGCCTCTTCCGCCTATCAAACTAAGCTTCTCTTTGGAGATCTCTTGGGCCTCCTGCGACCACGCCTGCCTCGCCCAGGCAAAATGCCTGCCCAAAAGCGACGTCTCATTTGGAAAGATTCCCGTGCGAGGTGCCTGCCACCTGGATGGCATGATTGCGGAGGGTGCTGCCACCTGGATTCGGGCATCATACGCATCTCCTGAAGCTTTGGGGCAGCATGGCACGGTTTCGAATGGTCACTAGGAAAGACGACACCGCGACGAACATGCCCAGAGTGGGGATATGGAAGGGTCTGATTGTACTAGTTACAGGGGCGCTGCGTCGTGGTCTACCATGGTAGGGGCATATGACCGGGATGGCTGCCTTGAATAAGCTAGAATCCTCATTCGCGAAATGCTCAGGAAGGACGAGGTGTTGTGAAAAATGTTGTTGCTGCATATGCCCAAAGGGGGTATCCCTGAGAGGCATTTCGTTGCTTCCGAAGGCGACAGCCATATCAGGCTCATGGACTTGAGCGTCACTTGATTCGCTTGTATCTGCAGCGACTTTGGGTTTGCCCCACTGGAAAATCACTACGTACTGTTCCAAGGTTGAGCTCGTGGAAAGCATGCCGTTCTGTCCGGGCTGCAGGGTCATCTCTTACCTTCTCTTGCCCAATAGGCTCCAGCTAACTTCAGTGAAGTGGATGCTTGAGAGGAGCACTATCACATAGATAGACTCACAGGAATCATATCTCCAGAGAAATTCTACCATTCAAAACGTATCAGATCTCTTGGGGGGGGGAAGGTAAACGGTTTTGTACAAACGCTCCTCTGTCATGCCACACACATTGGCTTGCACCAAGAAGAATGGAAATAATCCCCTTCTTGCTAGCTACGCCAACTTTGATGTTCCCATCGAACGCCATTGACAATCTTGAGCATGGAACACAAACAGAGCTGTCTTCTTTGATTGTGTCACAGTATCTCGCGGATGATGGGGAAACTCGGTCAAAGAAGTTTATAGCAAGGAGGAAATAAAGTGGAGTAGGATGAGCTCATGAGCTCGGCCTTTGTCGTTGAGGTTGAGAGGCGTACGGGGGCTACGTTAGTCAACGCAGGAGGCGGCCTATGATATGGACGCCACCTCAGCCGGCTCAAGTCAACGGAAACGGGACCCATCCCCTTTTGGCGCTATGACGTTGGCCAAAGGGAAATTACACGTGTTTTGCCCCATGGATCAGCCAAGCTAGCCACGCCACCCGCGCTGATTTACACCCACATACACCGCAACAACGCTTTGGGATCTGGAAACATCGATTCCAACGCTCACAGTGTTGGTGAAAAGCAAGACTCAAAAAATAAAGGGAAGAGAGATTCGAAAATGTACATGGGCAATGTAATGTTTGCATATAGAAGCGATCAATCACGATGTTGTAGGTGGTGAAACAAATATTATATTCCCGGATCCCCTTCTCTTATAATGTAAAGTTTACAAACAGGTGTGATCAAACTGCAAGCTCAGCTTACCTACCTTGTAGCTTGGACGCAATGCGAATCTTCGCATGAGATTCGGGCAAAAAGTAAACGGGGCATTCCAGAATAGTTAGGCACGTGGACCGGTTTTCGGCGTTGGATCTTCTCGTCACTAAAAAACTAATCTTGTTTATACACGACTCAAACTCCCGCCCAGTCCGTACGCTTTGGTTCCCAAAATCTGATGCTGTTCTTGTTTATATTAACGTGATTTGTGTTGTTGTATAGTGCCTCTTTTTTTCTTTTCTCTCCTTTCCATTTTCCCCCTTCTTGGCTCCAAGACAAGAGAGAGAGAAGAGGGACAGGGGGGAGATTATTTGCGCTTTGCATGCCATACATTCATCGTCTAGATTATAGGATCGCGAGCGCCTCTTCTCTCGGATCGCCACGCGACGCGATCGTCAATCGGATCGAGGCGCCGGGCGCGGCAGCTCTGGAATGCGGTTCGATTGAGGCGGTTTGTGCAATCCTTTACCTAATTCTCCGCGCTGCCTGCGCCCTTTTCTCCTCCCCCCGCGGATCGCCAGCGGCTGCTTCTCTAGAGCGCTCTCTTGAATCCGAGGCCACGAGCGGCAATCCTGCGCTCAGCCGAGGTTTTTGAGGTAAAATTTCCATGCCGCCAGCTTGCATGGCGCCTTAGAGCTGGGGAATTTGTTGCATGGCTCGCAAATCGATTGATTCGTGCGTTGGATCTTGTGCTGTACAGGTTTTGTCGGTGCTTTTTCAGGAAAGATGGAATCCTCGCAAGCATTTCCGCCCGACAGCCCGGTCATTGCCGGGAAATCTTGCTTCAACTCACACAAGGTCGCGTCCAGGGCGTCATCCACGGAATCGTTGCAGAGGACGGCCGAGTTTAAGCAAGAGATGAGAGAGAACTCGCCACCGGACACCAAGGAGGAGGAGAAGCCCGGCTTCCTTACAGCTTTATGGAGAAAGTTCCGCAGAAAAGACCAGGACGGGCTCGGGACTTACGCTGGTGTGCTCATCCCGACTTGTGAAAATATGTGGGGTAAGCTGCTGCCGGTTTCCATCTCCTTTTCTTTGTCAATTCTCACACACTTTGCCCGTGTGTGCTTTCAGGAGTTTTGATTTTCTTGAGGTTCTTCTACATCGTTGGGAATGCTGGAGTATGGCAATCCTTCTTGGTGGCCATCATCTCCTTCCTCTGCGCGCTGTTGACAACCATGTCGTTGAGTGCTGTCGCTACAAATGGTCCTATAGAAGAAGGTGGCACATAGTAAGTCGTCGAGTTCTCGTGAAGTTGAAAGTCATTCTTCTGTTGGCTGGCAGCTATCTGATATCGAGAGCGCTGGGTCCTAAGTTTGGAGGCGCAGTTGGATGCCTGTACTACATCGGAGTAATGCTTCTTGCAGTTCTCGAAGTAAGTCGGTCTGAACTTCAAGCTTACAGTGAATCGTGATCTTCATAAATGCTATGCTTCCGTCTTTGTGCAGGCACTCGGTGCCGTGGAGATGTTGGAATTTACCTTCTCAGCATTTCGCTTTCCATCTGCAAATCGGATCATTGGTCTGATCATACTCTTTGCTCTTGGACTACTGGTAGGAATAGTTTTGTTGTCGGTTCAGTTCCTTCTTGTGGCAAGACTCAAATGATTTTACTGAACTGCGTGGTTCTCTTGTGTTGACAGGTCTATTTTGGGATCAAATTTGTTTCCAAGCTAGGCATTGCGTTTTTCCTTGTTGTGCTTTATACCATGTTGTCGTATTACCTTGGTTTGTTTACGGCGCCTAATGGAAATGTACCTCCCAGCTTAACTGGCCTTTCGTGGAAAACATTCAAAAGTAACTGGGGTCCAGGATATGAACCTGGTGTTTCATTTTCAGTCGTTTTATCGATTTTCTTTCCATGCTTCACTGGAATTCTCAGGTAACCGCTTTCTCAAGTGAAAACTCTTGTTGTAACTTAATGTCATCTGTTCTTGACAGTGGTGCAGATAGAGCAAAAAATCTCTGGCAGCCGGAGAGATCCATTCCGTCTGGAACTCTTGGAGCGATCGTGATCAGCTTTATAATCTACACATCGTATCTGGGTTTGTGGGCTGCTGTTGGAACCCGAAAGTACTTACTCGGGCAGGATGTTGGACGCGTGCATTCTGGAGAGGGAAGGTTGCAGGCGATGAAAGACGTCGCCTTTCCCTTGCCAATATTGACGCAGCTGGGTATTATCATTGCCTCGCTAGCACAAGCTTTGCAATGCTTAATCACCTCGCCTCGTCTACTCCAGGTCAGTTCTTTTTGCTGGCAACGACTTGTTGGTTCCTTCTTTCTGATCGTTTGATCTTTCAGGCCATCGCTGGAGACCGGATCATTCCTTTCCTGAATCGGCTATCTTCTACCACAGAAAATGGCGAACCCCGAAGGGCGCTGATCTTTACTACTATACTGTGTATGATGGCTGCTATGATCGGAAGTTTGGACAAGATTGCCCCACTAGTTTCGATATGTTTTCTTACTTGTTACGCGGCACTGAACCTCTCGTGTTTCATACTGTCGATCATGCAAGCACCAAGGTATGTCCCGTCCCTTTCACTTCTAAAGTTCAAAGGCCTTATTCGGTGTCATTTCAGCTGGAGACCGAAATGGAAACACTACCACTGGTTCTTCGCTCTTCTAGGATTTTTCCTGTGCTCCGCAATGAACTTTTTTATAGTCTGGTATTGGGCTTTAGCTGCCATGGTGGTTGTGGGGATTATTTACGGGTACATAGACTACCGCCAGGTACTCATAAGTGAACATCTTGGTAAATTGCAGGCCTCTAATTCGTTTCTTACTTCCAGGTTGAGGTTGACTGGGGAACTGGATTAGGAGGATTAAGATGGCAATTGGCGGTCCAGAGCATTTTGTCTGTCGGTCGCGAGGCTCGGTACACGGTCAATTGGAGACCGCAGCTTTTATGCCTTTCTAAACCACGATCTTCGTGGTCCGCTGATGCTCATGCTGGGCACGAACTTTTATCCTTCGCATCTCAGCTGAAAAAGGTAACTGACCATGTCACGAAGACTTGAGTGTGCTGAAGTCTTCCTTAACAGGGTAAAGGTTTATGCGTCGTTAGTGTCGTTCTTGAAGGAAAACTTGAGGATATGATGCCACAAATAACAGCAGAAAGCGTATGTATCACATGCTTGTTTCTGTTCTCTCTACACCGGAAATTATTTTCACTGCAGGTAGAGCTTGAGAATTGTATGCAAGCTGCTCAAGTTACTGGCTTTTCTCGCGTTTTTGTCGCGCCGTCTTACCGCGAGGGGAAAACTTACGCGATTCAATCATCTGGTTTGGGATCGTTAGAACCAAATACATTGCTCCTGGGATGGCCAAAAAACTGGCGAAACGGAGAAGAGAAAAACAGTGCTGAGGTATGTTTCTTTGTGTCAAGTCTGGAAGATAGACGAACGGGTTTTTGTTCAAGCAGGTGCTCTTGGAAACTTTGGGAGAATGCAGAGCTGTAGATAAGGCAGTCGTGCTCTGTATGCATTTGGATGTGTTCCCTAGCAACGGAAGCACGCAGGAGGGGAACATTGACGTTTGGTGGATTGTCCACGATGGTGGCCTTCTACTGATGCTGGCCCATTTGATAAACCAGCATAAGGTCTGGCGGAAATGTAAATTGCGAGTACACACTGTTGCGGAAAGACTTGACAACTCAGAGGAGGTCAAGAACAATCTGCGCAAGCTTTTGGATAAGGTATGGCATTCACATATACGGGTGCAAGAGTTCAACATATTTCACTTTCAGGTTCGCATTGTAGCTGATGTGGAAGTTCTCGAGCTCGAGGACGCGGATTTGGCTCCTTATACATTTGACAACACGATACGCATGGAGGAGGCACTGGCGTATGCAACTGAAGTTGCCCAGTTTCGGTAAGCTGTTCCTTGGGTTTCGTTATTTGTTACATTTCATTTGGACGCACAGGAAACGGGCCGAGAGGGAGACCAAGCCCGGGAAAGGTGGGAACTACAAGGCCCTGCAGAAGTTTTTCAAGAGGGCCTTCCCTGGCGAGCTAAGTTTGCTGCGTGGCGCCTCACCAATCAGCCGGCGTCCTCGATGGGCTCAGCGCTCATCCAAAGCACACTCCGTAGAGGGTCAAGCGTCGCCGGAGTCTGTGCATGACGATGAGCCAGAGAGCTCGACAGCCAACCAGCAAGTTGCGACAGAGGAGAAGGCGGAGAGTTTCTCCAAAGAAGAGCACGACAATCACAATGCTGCTGCTGGGGGTGATGACGAACAGGAAGAGAGCAAGTCGGACTTGGAGATCGTAGTGGAAGGGGTAGCTTCCGAGTTCGCACAGGAGAAGGCAAGACGAAACATCTTCAGGGCCAAGAGCGCGGGACAGTTGCCTCCAATCAGGGAAGGAAAGATGTTCCGCACTGCAAGCGAAGGCCAGCTCTTCCACGGCTCGCCGCTGCTCCTGGGGAGCACTCCCGACATCAACGTGGTGCCGATGAAGAGAACCTGGCATACTTTCAGCCAGAGCTACTCGGCCAAGAAGCTAAACGAGATTATCGTGGAGCAATCCAAGTCAGCGCAGCTCGTCTTGCTCAATCTCCCGGATCACTACGAGGGAATGGAGCCGTGGAGGTATATGGAGTATTGCGAGGAGCTCACGCAGGGACTGCAAAGGGTGGTGCTTGTGAGGGGAACAGGGACCGAGCTCTGGAGCGGATGAAAGAAAGACTTTGCGGATTCTATACATACATAAATGGATCAAGCGAGATAGTCTTATGATGGAGCGGTATATCTTGTTAGAAAATTCACGTGTATCACGTGTGTGTGTGTGTGTGTGTGTGTGTGTGCGTGTGTGTATACAAGAACGCTTGGATCGATTTTTCCTCAGGTTGCGAAAAGAAATCGAAGGTCTTGTTCGGTTAACTTGCCTAGCGCTTGCTCGGAACCACCAACAGTCCTGCGCAAAAGCATTCGATAATCATTCTCGATACTATAAAACTATGATGACTTACCCTTCAAAAACCAGCTGCTTCTTCTCCTGTAGTTTGAGAATGCGTTCTTCCACAGAATTCTCGATAACGAATCTAGTCACCCTGGATTTAAATCGAAGGTTTAGTTGCTGGAACACCTCTTCCTTAAGAATGCCTACCTGATGGGCTTGTATTGGCCTATGCGGTGGATTCTGTCTTGAGCTTGATGCTCCACTGCTGGATTCCACCACGGGTCCATCAAAAAAATCTGCAAAAACAAAAAAGGATACGTTCGTTAAGCTCGCAGCACAAGCCAAGACGAAGCTTACGTATGATGCTACAGTTAGATTGAGCGCCACGCCGCCGGCCTTGAGACTCATGAGGAAGAGCTTACACTCTGGGTCGTTCCTAAATGTGTCAATGGCAGTGCTTCGCTGAGACAAGGACATGCCACCATCGAGTTTTACACATTTGACTCCAGCCTGCATGAGAAAACTGGCTAGTAAAAAGAGCTTCCAAAGGCAGAGCTAGAACTTACGAGTTCAAAAGAGTATCCAATCAAGTCCAGCATTGACGTAAACTGGCTGAATACCAGACCCTTGGCAGATGTATCCTTCGAGATCATCTTCTTAACTTCCTCCTTCTGCGATCGGCAATAAGGATAAAGGAAACTGTGAATTTGTTCAGCTACTCACCAGAGCCTCGATTTTGGTGCTTGTAACGAAATCATTCAAATCCAGTCTGTTGATGATGCTCCCTTTTCTATAGCCTGTTAACTTCTTTCCAACAACCTTTGAGCTCTTGGCATCAACCGTGAGAGGCGTCTCGCATCTTGGGCAAGCTATCTTGGTGTCCTCGGAGCCTTCCGACAGTAAATTCTCCAGACATGATCGACAAAACGTGTCCTTGCATTTTGCAGACTGCAGACATTGTTGAAGTCAGCTGCCAAGGAGAAAATACTACATACCACAGGATCAATGCAGTCCTCGTCACAAATTACACAGAGAGGAGTAGTCACAGATACTCCCGACGCGCCAGTAGCAGAGTGAACGACAAGATAAGGATGGTCCACTGCCTGGCGTAATCTGGTAAGCAGGTCAAATATGTGACCATAGTTGTTGAGAACGGATCCTTCTTTCACGTATCTGGAGCCCGGCATTGTCAACTCGTCGTTTAGAAAAGATCTAAGACTTACGTGTTAAAGACGGATTTGCTCTGTGAGTATAAAGACTGATAATAATCATCCTCTTTGGCATCAAAAACTACCTTCCGCACGAACGACTGCAGGCCAGAGCGCATTCAGAATGAAGTCCATCAAACAAACACATTTAGAGAAGTCCCACCAGTTTTGGAGGCATAGAGAGGTCTGCTGCACGTTCGATTTTGGTCCGCCGCAGGAGCATTTCATCCAGCAGCTTTTGCCTCAGTAACTTCATAGATTTCCCACCTCCCTGTTGAAATCCGAACCTTGAAATAGGCTGAGCAATAAACTGCAAAGAACAAGCGGTTCAAATGTGTCCATAATACAGGCAAAACTTACTTTGTTCCACCAACAAAAATGAAGTGTGCTGGCGTGCTCACACTTATCGCACATTGTCGCCCTACAACAGAACATCAACATCCGAGAGAAAACAACACATCGAAACTTACGAGTATTCGAGCGATTTACAGTCACACTTCTTACAGAAAAAATACGCATAAGGATTTATTTCCAAATAACGAACCTGCAGATAAAAGGAAAAAAAAAGTCAAGCCAAGAAAAAAACAACCGTGAAATATCCTTACAAGTGAATAAAGTTCGCCAACGCGATTCTGCAGCGGTGTACCACTTAAGCCCCACTTGTAACAAGACTGCAGTGCAAACACCGACTTGGCAGTATTGGAGGCTCTATCCTTTATCGTGTGTGCCTGAAATCCGTATGGTAGAGTCACACGCTAGAGTTGGGACGTATCATACCTCATCGAGGATAATTCGCACCCATTTCACGGAATGCAGAAGCGAAAAATCATCTTTGGCCGCACTCCCTTTCCTCTGATTCACCACCTTCTTCACTTCCTTTTTTTTTCCCTTCTTCTGCTTGGATTGCGCCGCACTCTTTTTGGCCTCGGGTCCACAGTGATACTTGTAATGCTTCGCCAACCCTTGCGCGGAGTAAGCTTTCTGGCACCATTTGCACCTCAGCTTGTCGGGCAGGATCTTGCGATAGTCGTGCTCGATAATCGAATACGTCGTCAAAACCACGTCGTGCTTGGCCAACTCCTTGACAGTTATATGCTTCCGGTTTCCATGGTAGATAAGCACCTTCAAAGTCCCTTCCTTGGTGAACCGTTCTATCTCACTCTTCCACTGCTCGATTGCCACCACCGGACAAACCACCAGAGTCGTGTTGAGATTTTTCGCATCAGGAGCATTCGGGTCGTGCCCGTGTCCTGCTGTTCTGCCTGCAATGATGAGTGAGATGGCCTGGATAGTTTTTCCCATCCCCATCTCGTCGGCAAGAACACCACCCCGCATGTTTGACTCCTCCCGCGACAAACTCCACGTTAGAAACTCCCCTTGAAACGGCAGCAGTGGAAACACGAGCTCCGATGGCGTCTCGTGCTGCGCCAGGACTTTCTTCTTCGGCTGATCCTCTTCCATGTCGTCGTCACCCCATCTGCTGCATTTCCCCATCTTCACTATATCCGTCTCCAACTCTCGAGCCCACTGCTTCCATTCCAAGTTCTCGGTGGCGGGATCATAGTTGTCGTCGTCATCCTCGTCTTGCACAGCCTTCTTGCTCTTTTTCGCTTTCTTCCTTCTGCTTGGCCCCGTCCAGTCCTCGAACTCGTCTCTGGTGCCATACCGTCGCTTTGGAGCTATTACCGTTGGAAATGGCGGTGCTGTGGCAACAGAGCCAGAGAGTAGCTTGACGTCCACATCTTCCTCCATTTTTACTTTGCCCGGAGCACTGATATCACTGGCCTCTTCTTCGTCACTGGTCTCGGCGTTTTGGAAGCTCTCCTCTGATGGGTCCATCTTCTCAGATCGATGCGATTCGACGGACTCGCCGTCGGAATGGCTGCCGCTAGCTGCATGGCGCGGATCGTGAGCTACAAGTGAAACAAACAGAAATTAACTCACCATCGTCTTCTGCACGATAATCTTCATCCTCGCTCTCGCTCCATGCTGCCAGGACAAGCACGCCGATTCATTGCTGTGGACGAGGAAAGGGGGCGACACCATACCTTGCCTCTTGCTGCCCCTTTTGCCGCCCGCCATCGCCGCTTCGCCCTAGCAACCCTAAGGCTCCCAGTTTTTTGGCGCGAGATTTTATGTCCGGCCGCTACAAAGCTTCGCACACAAGACCCTCTGCTTTTAGGTGGATAATTTAAGCAAGATTCCCTGCCACGTTTGCCCTTAGGGTTTGCAAATTATTATTAACAACTCGTTGAACCGTCGATAAGCAAAATCTTGCAAATCGTGGCGGCGAAGAAAAGAAAAAAATTCACAGCAACAGTACCAGATTTTCTTCCCCGACCCCGATCGATCGATCGATAGATCTAGCGAGCTCGTGGATCTCCCCGATCGATCGATAGATATAATTTTAGCTCATGGATCACGAACTTGATAGTTGTGGATGCGGTGGAGAGTATGATCCAGGGGACGATGGCGACAACGAGGAGGACGTGGATGCTTGAGCTATGCTCCTGGGACCAAATCCCTGCTCGATCGATCTCGCCAGCGACGCCGCCCGCCGGTGCTCAATGTATTTCTTCGTCTTGCACACGTAGAGCACCAGCGCCCCGATCGAAGCCACAAAGAACACGATCACAACCACAATTGCGATCTTCTCGCCTGGGCTGTGCGACACGACAGCGTCTCGAGTTGCATTCTGGACAACACCTGCGTGATCCGGAGAAGCCGCTGGTGCCGTGATTTCGAGATCATCCGGAGATATCGTCTTCTCCAAGAACTTGGGACGAGATTCTGCTGGAGAGTTATGCTCTAGCGTTTGTCGCCTCCCTGTCGCCTGCTCCGATTTGATCAAACCAGGGATTTCCACTCCAAAGCTATGATCCTCATGATACCTGATGACATGTTTCGCTGGCAACAATCTATTGCCGCTGGCGACATTGGGTTCCAGCACCAAAACCAGAAGAATCACAAGCACCACTGCCACATTCATGAGAAGTGAGCTTCTCCCAGCCATAGCGTCCACAGAAAAAGTGCCACTATGTGATGGCAATGTTGTGTGGCGATCAATTTAATGACCTCAAGGTTGATTAAATCAAGTAGCCTGGAAGCTGCAGTGGGACGCATTAGGAAACTTCTCATAGACGTGGAAAATCCTCATGACTTCTTTAAGATTATTCTGAAATATTTGCTCGGAATTTAGTCAACCAGTGGGACATAGATCAGGTCAAAAGAGAAGAAAAACCTAGTTAACAAGTTCGTTGAAAGATGCGTTTAATCCACAGGATGTGATCAACGTGATTTGCCTGTAATCGAGATGGGCCCAGACGATAAGCCAACACACGTAGGCATGAAGATTGCGTCCCGGGCTCTTACACGTAATTCCAGCATTGAAATCTCAGCAATGCATTCATGTGGTTCCATCCACTAGCAGATCTATCTGTGGCGGTCGCGTCCCTCAGCCATTGCGCGTTGTTCTTCATCGCTTGCGATTTCTCCGCTGGAATGACAGAACGTTTTCACGCTCGCTATTGCTCTGCAACATCACCGTCAGCAATCCTCAGCAACGGTATACCTCAAAAGGTATTGTTCAAGTTCCAATGCGATTGGTGGTTCTAGAGCGAGCTTCTCCTCAATCAGAAGCACGAAACACATCCACAGTTCGTGCTCACCGGTGAGCAGGGCAGAAAGATTCATCCACTTCCAGTGCCGCTCTGCAACAACAGAGGCACCAATGAGCAGCGGCAGCAGCAGCAATACAGCAACAAGGAGCAAATCATGCAGCTCTACAAGTACCTTAGCTCCAGAGGCGGGATGATCGAGGAGGAGCTGGCATGTCGAACCTCGTCAAATCATGCCCCGCACAACTCCACAAAGCAATACGCTACTGCACAGCGGACGAAGAAGGTAGGCACTTGGCATCGCTGTGTATCGCTGCTTGCGAGCCCATGCAGCACTTCGAGATGTGGATGGCGATCATACTCACGACTGACGACCTCCCATGCATGGACAATGCAAGGACGAGGAAAGGAAGGGCTGCGGCACACGTAGAGTTCGACGACACCACTGCTATCCTCGCGGCACAAGCACTTGCGGCACTGGCTTTCGGGAGGGTCGTGGACTCCACGCTCGTCTTGGCGGACAAGAGGCTGAGGCTGGTCAAGAAATTCTCTCTCTCAATGCAGAGGCTTGTGTATGGACAGTACGACGACGTCAAGAAGGGAGAGGTTGGAAACACTCGAGGAACCCAACGCCAAGAACACCAACAAGGCGAGCTCCTTCTTCGAGCTGCCGCTGGTAGCGACTATAGTCGGCGGCGCCGGCGAGGAGGAGATTGAGGGCCTGAGGAGATTTGGGCGATATTTTCGGCCTCATGTGGCAAGTGAACGACGATCTAAGCGACGCGACCATGACGGCGGAGGAGATGGGCAAGGCGAGTAGTGAATTTGCTCTCTAATCACAGGTAAAGTGAATCTAATTCTTTTGCCGCCCGCCATCGCCGCTTCGCCCTAGCAACCAAGTTTTTTGGCGCGAGATTTTATGTCCGCTTTTAGGTGGATAATTTTGCCACGTTTGCCCTTAGGGTTTGCAACATTATTATTAACAACTGTCGATAAGCAAAATCTTGCAAATCGTGGCGGCGAAGAAAAAGAAAAAAATTCACAGCAACAGTACCAGATTTTCTTCCCCGACCCCGATCGATCGATCGATCGATAGATCTAGCGAGCTCATGGATCTCCCCGATAGATATAATTCTAGCCCATGGATCACGAATTTGATAGTTGTGGATGCGGTGGAGAGTATGATCCAGGGGACGATGGCGACAACGAGGAGGACGTGGATGCTTGAGCTATGCTCCTGGGACCAAATCCCTGCTCGATCGATCTCGCCAGCGACGCCGCCCGCCGGTGCTCAATGTATTTCTTCGTCTTGCACACGTAGAGCACCAGCGCCCCAATCGAAGCCACGAAGAACACGATCACAACCACAATTGCGATCTTCTCGCCTGGGCTGTGCGACACGACAGCGTCTACAGTTGCATTCTGGACAACACCTGCGTGATCCGGAGAAGCCGCTGGTGCCGTGATTTCGAGATCATCCGGAGATATCGTCTTCTCCAAGAACTTGGGACGAGATTCTGCTGGAGAGTTATGCTCTAGCGTTTGTCGCCTGGGCGATGCAAACGCTGTCGCCTGCTCCGATTTGATCAAACCAGGGATTTCCACTCCAAAGCTATGATCCTCATGATACCTGATGACAAGTTTCGCTGGCAACAATCTATTGCCGCTGGCGACATTGGGTTCCAGCACCAAAACCAAAAGAATCACAAGCGCCACTGCCACATTCATGAGAAGTGAGCTTCTCCCAGCCATAGCGTCCACAGAAAAAGTGGCACTATGTGATGACAATGTTGTGTGGCGATCAATTTTCTGACCTCAACGTTGATTTAAATCAAGTAGCCCGGAAACTAGCGAAAAACCATGGAACCTGCAGTGGGACTCATTAGGAAACTTCTACCGTTCAACAGCATAGACGTGGAAAACTTTCTTTAAGTATTCTGAAATATTTGCTCGAAATTTTTAGCAACTGGTGAGATAGTGGGTCATAGATCCGGTCAACCCAACACATTCGGGAAAAAAGAGAGAAAAACCTTGCTTTAGTTTAAAGTTTCCTTGCAGGTGGAAGGTCGGGTCCAAACAAACTCTGACCTGCAAGCGCTAGTTCACAAGTTCGTCATCCTGGATGCGTTTAATCCACAGGATGTGATCAACGTGATTTGCCTGTAACCGAGATGGCCCCAGACAATAAACCAACACACGCAGGCATGAAGATAGCGTCCCGGGCTCTTACACGTAATTCCAGCGTTGAAAGCTCGGCAATGCATTCATGTGGTTCCATCCACTAGCAGATCTATCTGTGGCGGTCGCGTCCCTCAGCCATTGCGCGTTGTTCTTCATCGCTTGCGATTTCTCCGCTGGAATGACAGAACGTTTTCACGCTCGCTATTGCTCTGCAACATCACCGTCAGCAATCCTCAGCAACGGTATACCTCAAAAGGTATTGTTCAAGTTCCAATGCGATTGGTGGTTCTAGAGCGAGCTTCTCCTCAATCAGAAGCACGAAACACATCCAAAGTTCGTGCTCACCGGTGAGCAGAGCAGAAAAATTCATCCACTTCCAGTGCCGCTCTGCAACAACAGAGGCACCATTGAGCAGCAGCAGCAGCAGCAGCAATACAGCAAACAAGGAGCAAATCATGCAGCTCTACAAGTACCTTAGCTCCAGAGGCGAGATGATCGAGGAGGAGCTGGACAAAATCATGTCGAACCTCGTCAAATCATGCCCGGCACAACTCCACAAAGCAATACGCTACTGCACAGCGGACGAAGAAGGTAGGCACTTGGCATCGCTGTGTATCGCTGCTTGCGAGCTGGTGGGAGGAGACCGCCACGCAGCACTTCCAATGGCTTGCACCATCGAGATGTGGATGGCGATCATACTCACGACTGACGACCTCCCATGCATGGACAATGCAAGGACGAGGAAAGGAAGGGCTGCGGCACACGTAGAGTTCAACGACACCACTGCTATCCTCGCGGCACAAGCACTTGCGGCACTGGCTTTCGGGACGGTCGTGGACTCCACGCTCGTCTCGGCGGACAAGAGGCTGAGGCTGGTCAAGGAATTCTCTCTCTCAATGCAGAGGCTTGTGTATGGACAGTACGACGACGTCAAGAAGGGAGAGGTTGGAAACACTCGAGGAACTCAACGCCAAGAACACCAACAAGACGAGCTCCTTCTTCGAGCTGCCGCTGGTAGCGGGGGCTATAGTCGGCGGCGCCGGCGAGGAGGAGATTGAGGGCCTGAGGAGATTTGGGCGATATTTCGGCCTCATGTGGCAAGTGAACGACGATCTAAGCGACGCGACCATGACGGCGGAGGAGATGGGCAAGGACGCGAGTAATGACGCCAAGAATCGCATGACAACATACTTGACGCTGCTGGGAGCCAAGAGGAGCGCGCAGCTGCGAGACGAGCTTGCGAATCGAGCCCAGGAGGCGCTGCTCCAGCGCTTCCCCGCCAAGAATGTGAAGATCCTGCTAGGAATCGTGGAGGCGACACGCCGATTTGGCTCGATCTACAAGAACTCTCAGCTCCTTTCCAAAATCTAAAATATCTATTCTAGGCTAAAGTATCGCAACCGTTGGAAAAATGTATACGGCTAGGGTCCTAGCTTGCTGGCTTGTGGCGATGGAGCTTGACCAGCGTAGCGTAGGCGCCATTGGGCTTTGTGATGAGCTCCTCGTGGCTGCCCTGTTCCACAATCCCTCCATTCTTCACCACCGCAATCATGTCCACGCCCACAATCGTGGACAATCGATGCGCCACAACCACGCTCGTCTTGCCCACCATGATCCGATCCAGCGCTTCCTGGACCAGCCTCTCCGACTCTGCATCCAGCGCGCTCGTTGCCTCGTCCAGGAGTAAGATCTTGGGCTCCTTGAGCACCGCCCTCGCGATCGCGATCCGCTGCTTCTGCCCGCCCGAGAGCTGGATTCCCCTCTCCCCGACCTCGGTCTCGTATCCTCCCGGCATCGCGGAGATGAAGCTGTGCGCGTTGGCGGCCTTGGCGGCCGCGGTGATCTCTTCCTCGCTCACGGGCGCGCCGCTCTCTTTCCCATACGCGATGTTGGACCGGATGCTGCCGCTAAACAGTGTGGGCTCTTGGCTGACCAGGGCGATGTTTTGTCGGAGCCAGCGTAGCTTGAGCGATCGAATGTCAACGCCATCGATGAGAATGCTGCCCGAATCTGGGTCGTAGAACCTCTCCAGTAGCGAGATGACTGTGGACTTGCCGCTTCCACTCTCGCCGACCAGCGCCATGGTCTGCGCAACACAGAAAACAGACCGGGAAATTTCAAATTCGAAAATTTAAAAGGGAGACGTACCTTGCCCGCGGGGATGGAGAAGCTCAAGTTTCGGAAGATCTCCGCCTCGTGCCGCGCTGGATAGCGGAATCTCACGTTCCGGAACTCGATGTCTCCGCGAGTCGATTCCAGCGTCTTGCCTTCCTCGTTGGAAGGATCTATCTTTGATTTCCTGTCCAGAGTCGCGAAGATCGAGTTCACTCCCGCTTTCACCTTTGCAAAGTCGGGGGCGAGCGACACTCCCTGAGCTATGCCGAATGCGCTCATCGTGATCGCAAAGAACACCTGGAGGATCACGAAGTAAGATCAACCATGCAAGCCTCTCAAAGTGCTTACCTTAAACACGTTTTGGAAGCTTGTTTTGCCCTCCCTGACAAGACGAGCTCCAAACCAAAAGCTGAAGGCATAGGCTGCGAACATAACGAAGCTCGAAAGGCCGAGACCGATTCCACTCACAACTCCGTTGCGAATCCCGTTCCTGGTTGGGATGGAGCACTTTGTTTTGTAAAGCTCCAGCATTTTAGCTTCGAGGCAGTAAGAGCTCACAGTACGAATGCTGCTCACTGCATCGTTTGCGATTTTTGTGGCCTCTTCATACATGACCTGTGCGTGCATACAAGGAGGATGTAAGCAAAACATTGATCGAGAAAAACATAAAACGAAGGTGGAAAACTTACCTTCGCATCTTTGCTGAAACCGATCATCATCTTGGTCTGGACTACGCCTTGAGCTCCGAGTAGTGGAATAAGTGCCAAGACAACAAGTGACAATATCCAGTTTGCAGTGAACGCGATGACGAGCCCTGCAATGAGTGACGCCAGATTTTGCAGCAGCAGCGACAAGGAATCGCCAACCATGCTCTTGACATGAGCAGCATCTACTGAGAGCCGGGAACTGATTGCTCCACTAGAAAAAAGGAAAGAAAAACCTTAGAAAAACTTTCGAAATAGAGCTAGTCAAAGCTACCTTGAATTGGACGGATCGTCAAACCAGGCAATCTCCTGACGAACGACGGACTCGAACGATCTCTTCCGGACTCGTCGAATGAGTCTCTGGCCGATGAATCCGAAGGCGCTGAGTTGTATGGGAGAGATGATCAAGCACGCGGAAGCTTGTACCAGGAACATGCTCGCCCAGAAGTTGGCGTCGTGTCTCAGCTTGTGCCGGTTCGTGCTGTACAAAACTCCGAAAATGTTGGACAGAAGCAGGCCGAAGACCGGAAACACCACACCGTTTGCAGTGGAAGCAAGAGCTCCAACGATGAAAACCGGTGTTTCTGGCTTGTTCATAGCTGCGAGGCGAAGAAAGTTGTTCCGGGTTACTCCTGTTTTTCCGTCGCTCTTGTCGGCCTGCTCTGGATCGACACTCGCCGTTCTAGTCAAGGAGAACGAACTTCGAGTTACGTTGCGTTTGCTTCCAAACGATCCACGGCTGCTACTCCTGCTCAGCCTTCGTTCATCCAGCTCTTGATCGATTACTACCACCTCGTCTGGATCGATTGCTTGAGCAGCGCTCAAGCTCTGGTTTGACTTCACCTCGTGCATTTCTTGGAGACGAACTAGTTGTTCGTAAGCTCCATCTGGCCTCTGAATAAGTTCCGAGTGTGTCCCTGCAAAGATACGAGCGTGACTTGGATGATCTAGAGGAGTTTCAAAAGGTGTAGATTTACCTTTCTCCACAATGCTTCCTCTTTGAACAACAGCGATGCAGTCTGCGTTTTTGATCGTGGAAAGCCTGTGAGCGACGATCACTGTTGTCCTGTTCACCATGATCCGGTCCAATGCTTCCTGCACCACTCGCTCCGACTCGGCATCCAAAGCGCTGGTTGCCTCGTCCAGCAGAAGAATGCGAGGATTTTTTAGTATAGCTCTAGCGATGGCCACCCTTTGCTTCTGTCCGCCAGAAAGCTGAGTCCCGTGCTCTCCAACTTGTGTGTCGAATCCCTTAAAGGTTGGACGCAAACAAAAGATAACTATGGAACTTTCCATGAAAACTTTGAAAGCATTTACCTTTGGCATCTTGCTGATAAACTTCGCAGCGTTCGCAAGGCGAGCAGCTTCCATAATCTCCTCCTCAGTCGCTCCCTCTCTGCCATAAGCAATGTTCTCTCTGATGGAGGTTGCAAACAAAACCGGTTCCTGGCTGACGAGTCCGATCTGTTGGCGTAGCCACTTCGGCTGGAGCTTCCGGATGTCGACACCATCGATCAAAACCTCGCCAGCCTGAGGATCATAAAACCTCTCGATCAAGCTTATCACCGTCGACTTGCCGCTGCCACTCTCCCCGACCAAAGCAACTGTTGTCCCAGACGGGATTTCCAGATTGAAGCTCGTAAACACCGGGACATCTGGACGTGTGGGATACGAAAAGGTGACGTCCCGAAGCTCGATATCGCCCTTCACACTCTCTAGTGTTTGTCCGCTCATGTCAAAGGCATCAATCAGAGGGACTCGACGAATGACTTCGAACATCTTGTAAGCTGCAGCTCTTCCGGATGCTATCGCAGTAATACTGGGTGAAGTTTGTCCCAAAGACCTGAGAAAAGAGAAAGGTTTGCTGCTTCTGAAACGTTCTAAAACACTTACATGCCTCCGGTGAGCACAGCAAACAAGACACTGATGACATCTCCACCCGAGTATCCACCGTTTAAAACCAGCTTTGATCCGTACCACAGCGCTAGACCATAGCTGGAAAACATGGTGAACAGCGTGAAACCAAGGCCAGCTCCCGATGCGACTCCTTCAAAAACTCCAGCTTTGTACGCTTTCGTAAGTGCTGTCTCGTAGTCAGCCATGGACTTACGCTCGCCAGTAAACGAAGCCACCTGTAAAAAAAGTCGTGAAATTCGTGCTGGCCTGGAAGTTTCATCTTGGACCTTCTGGTGCAAAGAAAAAACACTTACAGTTCTGATGCCTCCAGTGACTTGTTCCACCACAACTGCCGCCTCGGCGTAAGCTTTCTGGCCTCGACTCGCCATTTTGGACATGAGATTGGCCATCATCCCTCCAGCAAAAACGAGCAGAGGCATCACGGACATCATCACTAGCGTGAGCTTCCAGCCTTTGATGAAGGCAATTACAAAACCACCAAAGAAAGCGGTGGTGAATTGGATGAGCTTCGACACCTGCGAGAAAGAAGAGCGCTCACACATTTCCATCCCGAAGTTTCTCGAGTTTTTCTGTACCTTTTCACCCATTGCATCTTGTATGAGGATTGTATCTCCGGACATTCGACCGATCACTTCTCCCGTCTTGGTTTCTTTGTCAAAAAAGGAGATGTCTTGTCGCAGAATGGCTTTGAGATACAAGTTTCGAATCCTCGCGGCTTGTCTCTCTCCGGTGCACATCCAGCACGCAAGTTCTGTAAAACCGCCGCACGATCACACTGCGTACAAAAAAACGTGGAAATAATACTTACGAAACAAAGATCCAATAGAAGCCACGATCCCGAGATACACAAACCTTAACGACACCTGATTCAGTCCATCGAGAAACTTAGAAACAGAGTAAAATATTCCGCTTCTCCTTCTTTTCTTTTTTTTCTTTCTTTTTCTTTTTTTTCTTCTTCTCGATCGAGAATGAATGACTTTACCTTGGAGACTTCCCTGGAGAGGCGATCCACATCGCTCACGTTCTGCCCAAACGAATCCGTCAGCTCGCCGAAGACAATCGCCATGAGCGGCATCGTCATTCCGTTTGCCACAGCGCCGACAGTTCCCAGCACCATGAGGAGGACATCCATCCAATCCGCGAAGCTGAAGAGCTTGAAAATGGGGACAACTTGAGTCGCGGACTGATCATCTTGCACTGCTGCTGCTGCTGCGTTCGATCCAGCGACATCCTTTTCTACCATTCTCGAGCTCGAGCTCGAAAAAACAGAGGAGGACAAAGTGGAGCTCTATGTACCTGGGAGTGGGAGCGACCTTTATTGGAAGAAGAAAGCTTAAGCGCCAAGAAAAATACCTAGGCAGCTACTACCATGCTGTTCCGGTCAAGGTTCGGGACCCAAAAACGACAGCGCCCATGCGTTAAACTATGCATTTCATGCTCATTTCCAAGTCGGTTCCTTGGAAATATCTAATTGTAGTATATTGTACCTGCTTAGGCCAAAGCATTAAAAGTTAAAGAAAGACATGGGCTATTTAACATCAGAGCTTCTAGCTTCATCCAGCAAAAATGGAGCAATACTCTGTGGCTACCATATTGCCCCCACCACCACAGCTTCTATCAAAGGCAAAATGTGTAAATGCTTTATTTTCTTGATGGAAGCTGATTTGATATGACTATACTTTTTATAAAGATGTTATGTTTTCACCAGCAGAAGAATGGAAATTTTAAAGGTATAAAGTTGTTCATATTCTTGTGGTTCTGTACTAGCCTCATATGAAGAAAATCCAAGACAATACAAAGATGTGCAAATTTTAAGTTGTGACATAGTTTGATCGAGCATGGCTGTATGCCTTGCCACTTAGAACGCTTAATAGCAAAAAACCAGCATTTGCCCTAATATAACAATTGGTATACTTATGAATACACTTTATTTGTTGGATAAGATAATAAGAGTGGCAATATCATACATTTTGACACTTTTTTATATAGAGAGGTGGTAGTCACCGAAGATTCATGTGTGTGGTTCAGCTACAATTGCCTCACTATAAATGAAATTATCCAAGTATTTAATAAAATATTATAATTTAGAAGACATAACAGGCTCAAATTATAATTTATAATCACAAGATCAATCTAAATGAATATTAACCATTAAATGATTAAAATATACTAAAATATCTGAGCATATTCTAGGTATTATCCACTACCAGCTAACATGTTAAATATTAAAATAATTTGCTATTGTAAGGTCCAAGTGTACAATTAAAATACCATAAACTAATATTAATAGCTATACAATCTTAGTGTAATTTTAATAGCCATCAAATTGGTTTCAATCAAACCACTCACTCTTATATATAAACTAGGATTTTTGAGCTAATTGATATGCACATTTCTATATTTCATTTATATATTTTATACACATATTGGTGAAGATGAAGGGCAATTTTAATTGTCCCTGAAGAGTTTTTTTTATTTGGGATTTTGGTTTAAATCTAACTTTGCATCAATTAGATCTTATTTTCCTTACAATTTTCTTTCTTTTTTTTCCTTTTTTTTCCTTTTTCCTTTTTCATTCATCTTCATGGTAGAGTAGTAACCTCCTTCTCTTTTAACTCTAAAGTAGTAATTGGTGCAATTGCTAAATGCTATACAAAACAATTAGACTCAATTGATGATGGCATTTATGACATGTGGTACAACTCTTCTTGCTTTTGTTGCCAATCTTACATTTGGTCAGAGTTCTTTTGTGGAAATCCTAGCATTAATTCAATCACTTTACAATGATTGTTATATATTATTCTTGGGATGATGCTTAGTGTTTACATGAGTTTCTTATGTGTTTTCAAAGGACGGTATTGTAGTAATATAATGGTTTGAGTTCAACCACTTATGCAGATTAGAGCATTCTCCCAGGCCCCTTCATATGTGCATTTGGACATATTAATAATTGTAATAGTGCCTTCCAACAATTGTATTGTTTTTGTTAAGAGCCATATGAGATATTGATGTAATTTGTCATTCATTTCCAAAGCCTTTTGCATCATGCAGAGCTAAATATATAGAAGTGGATTAAGTTGAGAATATTGTGGACAACACTTCATCAATATCTTGTAAGATTTATATATGCACTTACTTTAACCACCTTTGATGATGCTTTTCACATAGCACGACATTAACATCTTCCATTTTTCGTTGTACATCCTTTAGCTCCACTTCTTATGGGAGGCATTACTAGGCATGTAATAAGGTTGGTCACACGTATTAATGTTATTGGCATTTTCCGGATTGGCATTCTCAATTTCCTAATTGGAGACTTTAGTGTCAATAACGTCCTTTTCATGCTCAATTTCCTAATTGGAGACTTTAGTGTCAATAACGTCCTTTTCATGCTATTACAGTAGAAGGTCTAGACACCAAAATGTTTCCAAGAAACGAGGAGTTGCGTGAGTAATTGACAGTCTTTACACAAATAAGTTGGTGACCCCTCCCTTCTTTTGAGAGTATCATCAAAGGGGTTTTGTTAGGCGCCAGCTTTGACTACATAGTCGACTTCGGTCAAAGGGAGGCTCAAGGGTATATTAAGGCATGTTAGGGTAAGGGACTAAACCTACCCTAAGGCTCACAGTGGAGCTTTTGAGGTAGCTCGGGGGTGGTTGGGTGGTGAGGAACCTCAAGAGGTTGTGTAGTATAGTCTAGGGTGACTAGATCTCTATCTTTTTGCGCCAAATCATAACATTGGTATCAGAGGAGTTGGTTGTGATGGCTGACCAAGCTGAATGTTGAAATCCTATTGTCGATGGTGGTGCTGACGATGGTGCTGACGAAGCTGCAGAGATTTGGACCATTCAAGATGTGGTTTATGAGCTGTGAGCCCTTAATCGAAATCAGTAAGAAATGCAAGACAAGATGCATGGCATGATGGATACCATGCGTGGGCGTGTTGAGGCACTTGAGGCTGGACGGGGTAGCGCTCCAAGTAAGCCTTCTTTGGTAGATCGACTCAAGATTCCAACTTTTTCCTGTGATGGTGGTATGGACGAGTGTCTCGCTTGGCTAGCCAATGTGAAGAAGTTCTTGGTTGCTAGAGGAACTCCAGATGCTGAGGCTTTAGTGGCTATTCCGATGGTTTTGCATAATGCGGGTCTTCAATGGTGGAATTGGCTTGAGGAGTCCCGTGTTGTGGATAAGAAACCACCAGTGTTTACCATGGATGAGTTTGAGGCTGCTTTCTATTTACGTTTTGCCCCTCATTATGACGTGGAGAATGCTCGTATAGAACTTCGACATTTCCAGCAAGGGAAATGACACTCGGGGACTATATTGAGAAGCTTACTCACTCGATTAGTCGTGTTCCAACGAAGGATCCAGATCAGAACAAGTCCTACTTCATTGATGGCCTACATAGTGAGAGCATGCGGCAACACTTGCGTCATTCTCAGCCTACAAAGAGTTTGGAGGAGCTCTTTGATGCAGCTCGTCGACTTGACAATGACAAGCACAAGTCTCGCAAGCGTTCGTGGAGTCCTTCTGCCGAGATTCGTCGTGATGATCGCCGTGGACACAAGGATGGGAACAAGCATCACAAGTTGAAGTCAGTGGTGACTACTTCAGATGCAAAGGGGTCCAAGAAGCAGAAGTTCTTTGTGAAGAATTATAGACAGGGTTGTCATCATTGCAGCGAACTTGGACACTACAAGACTGATTGTCTGCAATTGAAGAACAAGCAGCAGGACAAAAAGAATGGCCAATCTTCTTCTCACGGTAAGTCAGATACTAAAAAGTTGCAAACTTTACAGTGTGAGGATGAGGAGAATGACCATTCCGGTCGGAGAAAGTGACTTTCGATCGTTGCTCGTTAGCTCAACTGTGTGTGGAACAAGACTGGATAGTGGAAGCGATGACAACTTTGTTTTGGCAAAATTTGTTGCGGAGCATAGCCTGGTCACACGCGGTGTTATTCCATACACAGTGGAAGGTGTAACTACCTCTACTTAGCATTTTGATGCTTGTGTCGAGGGGCTAGAAGTGTTGGTTGGCAAAACCACACTTGTGGAGACTTTTTATCTCGTGGATATCCATCGTGTGGATTTTATTCTCAGGATGCCATGGTTGGTGAAGGTGGATCCAGAGATAAAGTGGAGTATTAAGCGTATCTTGCTAAAGTATGGTGGCGTTAAAGATGTGTGGTTTGGCGAGGGCGTTCAACCACCAGTTGTTATGCTCTCTACTACATCTTTGAAGCGGGCTTGTCGTAATGGAAAAACACTTTCGAGTTACTTGCTGTTTGTTCGTGACTTGGGGGACCAAGGCCCGTGTGGGGGAGAAGCAGTAGTACGGGATGTACTAGACGAGTTTTCTAATGTTTTTCCACATGAACTTCCTCATGGGTTGCCTCCATTACGAGGTGTGGAGCTTT
The DNA here is from genome assembly GCF_000143415.4 of Selaginella moellendorffii. NCBI lineage: Eukaryota > Viridiplantae > Streptophyta > Lycopodiopsida > Selaginellales > Selaginellaceae > Selaginella > Selaginella moellendorffii. Next base: position 237,905 of record NW_003314334.1, read on the forward strand.
TGGATTACATTGGAGCTGGGGATGCGGCCAATTTACTAGCGTCCATTTCGGTTAAGTTATGCAGAGGAGCAAGAAGTTCAACGACTAGTCAAGGAGTTACTTGAATTTGGATTTATTCAACTAAGTAAGTCTCCGTTTGGTGCTCCAATTTTGCTTGTGAAGAAGAAGGACAGTTCAATGCGGATGTGTATTGACTATCGCGCTTTAAACAAAAAGACAGTGAAGGATAAGATGCCGATGCCATGTGTGGATGATATCCTAGACAAGCTTGGTGAAGCACGAGTGTTTACCAAGATTGATCTGAGGAGTGGATATCATCAAATTGTAATGGATGATGCATCTATCTCCAAGACGGCATTCAACACAAGCTTCAGACATTTTGAGTTTACAGTTATGCCGTTTGGTTTGACGAATGCACCGGCCACATTTACTCGGTTGATGACAGAGGTATTCGGGCATTATCTTCATGAGTTTGTGGAGATTTTCTTGGACGATATTCTTGTTTTTAGCAAAAATATGGAGGAGCATAGGGTGCATTTGCGCAAGGTTCTTTTGTTACTTCGAGACAGCAAACTTTATGTGAAGAAGAGCAAATGTGAATTTGCAAAGTCGGAGGTGGAATATCTAGGCCATATTGTGACATCTAAGGGTGTCAAGATGGATCTAAGGAAGGTGGCTGTGGTGGAAAATTGGCCTACACCAACTACAGTGTCCGAGTTGCACAATTTTCTTGGTATGGCTAGTTACTACCAACGTTTCCAGCATAAGTTTGCCGAAGTGGCTATTCCTTTGACGCGATTGTTACGCAAGAATGTGCCATTCGAGTGGAAGAAGCCACAAGAGGAGACTTTTATGGCGCTGAAATGATTGTTGAGCGAGACTCCAGTGCTTCGCATTGCTGATCCATCGAAACTTTACGAGGTGACATGTGATGCGAGTGGTTATGCACTAGGAGGAGTTCTCATGCAAGAGGGCCAGCCTATTGCATATGAGAGTCAAACTTTGAATTCTGCGGAGCAACACTATTCCCATATGAGCAAGAGTTACTCTCTATTGTTCATGCTTTGCGGACATGGCGGCACTATCTTTATGGTGCAGTGTTCGTGGTGTTGACAAATCACAAACCACTTGTGTGTCTTTTCACACAGAAGGAGTTGAACACTAGGCAAGCTCGTTGGATGGTCAAACTCATGGAGTTTGGGGAGTTTCCTATTGAGCATCATCCGGGAAAATCAAATGTGGTGGCAGATGCTTTATCTCGTGTTCATCATGTGACAACATTACAAACACACTTTTGTCATCATTTGAGTAAGGTGGTCAGCGAGTTTGAGCAGTTGGTTGAGCATGCTCAGGCTCAGGATGCTGAGGTGGCCTTTTTGTGAGACCAAATGGAAGTTCCTTTCTCATTGGTGGATGGGATTCTCTACTACAATGGCCGTGTATATTTGCCACGGGTGGATGTGTTAATTACTCACGTTTTATTCCACTATCATGATCATCTAGAGGTCAGTCATTTTGGGGGGAAGAAGACGTATGAGTTGATTAAGTGCAACTTTTATTGGAGGAATATGAAGGCTGATATCCTCAAGTATTGTAAATCATGCGAGCTTTGTCAGCGGGTTAAGGTGCCACGGGAGAAGCTGGGGGGACTTTTGCAACCTTTACCTATTCCTCAAAGCCGTTGGTATAGTATCTCTATGGACTTCATCACTTGTTTGCCACGAACACAGAGGCAAAAGGAACAAGTATGGGTCATGGTGGATCGGTTAACGAAGTATGTATGGTTGTTGGCTCTTCGGAACACTGTCACTGCCTCAGACTTGGCTGCAGTTTACTTGGAGAAGGTTTTTCCTGATTTTGGTTTGTCAGAGGACATCATTAGTGATCGAGATTCAAAGTTCACCAGTGGATTTTGGAAAAGCTTTGCAAAGGTTATGCAAGTGACTTTGAAACTCTCAAGTGGAGATCATCCTCAGACGGATGGGCAAACCGAGTGTGTGAATCAGGTGGTAGGATATGCTACGTTGTAGTATTGGTCAAAGGCAAGGACAGTGGGATTTATATCTTCCGTTAGTGCAATTTGCTTACAACAATAGCCAACATAGTGGAACCAAGCTAAGTCCTTACTTTGCCATGTTTGGAAAGCTTCCTCGAACAGCGGTGGAGTTGGGATTGCATTTGAGTCAGGACGTTCAAGATAAGCTTGATTCTGAGGCAACTAATCTAGCCACAGAACTTGATGAGATTCTGGTGGTGTGTAAGCAGAATTTGCAAGCAGCTCAGGATAGAGTGGAGAAGTTTGCCAATGAGCATCGCCAATTCCGGGAATATAAGGTGGGTGATCTCGTCTTTGTGTGAGTGATCTTTTCGTCAAGTGAGCGACGGAACACCTTAGTGCCTTTACGAACAGGGAAGAGTGATAAACTTTCCTATCGATATGCTAGTCCATATGAAGTGCTGGAGCGCATTGGTAAAGCGGCTTATAGGGTGTGGCTGCCAGCTGGGGTGAAAATTCATCCAGTATTTTATGTCAGCTAGTTGAAAGGTGTACTATCTCGGAGTGACGGGCCCAATGCCTCCTTGATGTATACGACTGTGGAAGATGGACCAAGAGCTTGAGCAAGGTTCCCCAGAAAGGGTGATCACCGGTACAACTCGTCCTTGGGACAAGGACTTTGTTGGGGGGGAAGAATTGTTAGGCGCCAACTTTGACTACGTGGTCAACATCGGTCAAAGGGAGGCTCAAGGGTATATTAAGGCATGTTAGGGTAAGGGACTAAACCTACCCTAAGGCATAGTCTAGGGCGACTAAATCTCTGTCTTTTTGCACCGGAGTATAACAGATTTATTCAGCCATTCAGTTCATTTAGTGTTTTCTTTCCAAATTTATTTATAGCAAAAAGTTTTCTATTATTTTCTTCGTATTGATTGATATAGGCTTAAGTTTATCTTTTATTGTTTGGCCTATTGCCACATGTTTTTGTCTACATTTGTGTCGTGGAATAAAGCCAATTTTCATTCTTTCTGGCAATGGTTATACATACATATATATATGGGATGAAACAAACCTAGTTGTGCATATAAGCAATCTTGAGCTTGAGCTTTAGTCATTGCAAATGATGCTGAGTCAAGCTTTTAACCTCATTTTTAATATGGATTGGTTGCAATATAATTATGCCAAGTGTGACTTTGAGGTTTTTCCCCCTTGTCTCATACTTCTTTATATTTCTTTTATTCTTACTTCTGTATTTCTTTGTCCTTTTGCTTTTACCTTTGCTTCTATCACTTTTCTCTCCCTATTACTTGCTATTATGTTTCCATTTTGTTCCTTTATTCCCTCTTTAAATCCCTTTAATGGTTTTTGTGTTCCAGCAATTGACTAGCTCATGAAGGAGTATACCAATTTCTTTAAATTTGATTTGTCATCTAGGGCTAAGATTGTAACATGTAATCCTATTCCAATTGGGGATGCCTATCTAATCATGGTTCTTGTTTGTTGTTGATCACCAAAGGAAATTAAGATTTTAAGTGAAAATGTCAAGAAGATATTGAAAAAAGGTGTTATCCGAAAATCGTATAATTCTTGGGTGTGTAAACTTTATTTTGTGACAAAGTCCAATAGGTGTATTCATTTCTACATTGACTATTGTTTGTTAAACAAAAGTGACTATCTTGGATGTATACCCTCTTCCTCACACTATTATTCTCTTATATCATTCCAAGTTAAATCTTGTTTCTGGGTACTAACAAGTGCTAATGATTAAGAAGGATGTTCCCAAAACTTCTTTTCGTACATCATTTGGTTTGTATAAGTTTTTTATAATGCCATTCGGTTTGAACAATACTTTAGTAATTTCACATTCAACTTGATTCACTAGAGAAGTGTTTCTTGTGAAAGAGCACAATAGTGCTAGGACTGTTATCCAGTCTAGTTTAGCGTTAAAGTTTAACATTTTTTTGATACAAGATGAGAAGTTTTCTCCTTTTTTTTTATCCACTTGATCAAACACTGACTTTCTCTTTTGTTCTAATATAACATTATCAATAAACGATATCACGCTTTGGCAAGGCACCAAATTGGCCTCTTCAAATCATCAGATTCGTTTTGTAACTAGATCAATTAAGCGGGATAGGTATAATAACTTCATGGCTATATGTCGCGAATGTGACTTCAGGTATCAAAACTTACCTGTCGACTAGTCCTTACGGACACTCTTTCCTTACTGCCACGATGGCAGGAGGTCAGTATTGCTGGACCCTTTATCAGTCCCTCTTGTGCTAGTGGAGTTAACTGGGCATTTCGAGTGTACTTAGACCGGACGAGCATAAGGACGGAATTCCTACGTGTTATTAGCTAAGCATACTTAGCCCGGTAAGGAGTTCCCGTCTCGTTATGTCTTGCACTGGCTAGTGACAAGAACCCTCGCGTATTGAGATTGGTCCCTCAATATCGCTACATGATAGCTTACCGTGTCTGCCAAACACCCTCGCTATCATGCCCTTTGTGTTAGTCTCATTTCGGTCCCAAATGCTAATTATGGAAAGTGTCCAGATTTGCTCATTTGGCATACCTACGGAATGTAGAGATCGGCCTGAACACAATGGTGTTCGTCCCATGTCCAAATTCACAATCTAGGGACATTCCATATTTAGTAAGTTTCGAGCTTGTCCCAGAGACTAACTCCTGATACTAAGGGAGGCTTGGGGTGAAAGCCCAAAGCGTGTGTTCCTCAAGGGGGGGGGGGGGGGGCTATGGGGGGTTCCAAATGTATAGTAGGGATAGTGGGTAGGTCGGGCATGGCCGACCAACTTGAGGCATAGTCTAGCTCCCGCTTGCGTGCCTGTCCTTGTTCTGCGTCCGGCTTGGGTCTAAGCCCAAGTTCCATTCCATGCTAGCTGGTGGAGTACCCATGTCCTCACGTTAGGCCACCGGTATGCCAAAATAGCGCCAAACTCCGTTTGGCTCCGTTTTGCGTGCTGGTCCTGGCATTGGGATGCTGGTTGCTCTAGGACTGTTCCAAGTCGCTCCGGGCTCCTGTCCCTTCGCTCCTTGGGCTATATGCTCGGGAGTTGCTCCGTGGTTCGGTTCCATCACTCCTTGGCTCCACGCTTGGGAGTTTGGCACCGTTCCTTCGTTCAGTGGCCCAAGGCCCTGAACCTCGGGTTCCTATGGACACGTGGCATGGACACGTGGCATGTGACACGTGGCATCTGTCACGTGGCACAAAGAGGGTTTAGGTTCCGCTTCGTGGTGTTATCCTATGGTAAATCACCATAGGATAAAGGGTCAAAACCACGTGCGTTACATTTGGTATCAGAGGAAGAGTCTCAGCGAGTACTATTCAATGAGATTGGGCAACTAGTCTCGTTGCATACGCAAAGATGAAAACGATGATCCGAGTGGGTACACGTTTTGGTGCAAAGACTTCGCAATGGTTCCTTGGGTATGGATATTGTTACCTTATTGTACCTTATGATGTGAGCTTGCGCTTGGGCTCATAGGATGGATTTGAGTTGTTCCGGTAGCATGAGTTTAAGCTTGAGCTCGTGAGTGAGGCACATTAGCAACTCGAGGTTACACTTTGAGTTGGCAGGATTAATATTTGCCTATCGATGGTTCCATGAGTTGTTCCATGTACCGTGGGTGAAAGTAAACTTTCCCTGAGTTTGCTATGAGTGGCAAATAGGCTGGTCCGTAGCTGTTTAGCACGACACTAGTGGATCCTTCCTAGGCATGTTTACAAGTGGATCAATCAAGACTATAGGGATTAGTCTATTGGTTCAAGTAGTCATGGCCGTGCTTTCTCATAAACTTTTCTTGGATTGAACTGAAGGCAGTGCGAAAGCAAGCTTGAGGTTTAGTCAAGATGAGGCCGGAAAGAGAGTCGTCAGGGACGAAGGATCAAATACGTAAATCATTTTCTCTTCTTGGAGAGATGATTTGCAACGAGGTGTTAACTCATTGCTTGTGTTCACATTATGCAATCAAGAGTCCCTACCTTGATGCATGTTGGAGATGGTGGTCTTACAATGGTGAGTTGTGGGATGGATAGCAGTAAAGCGCTAAACCATTTTGTCTAAGCTTGCTATTGGAAGACTTGGGTTGCAATGCTCGATTCTTTTCTAGGGAACCTTGCTATTGCTCCTTGAGTAGCTTGGTGTTGGATTAGTTTTGAGTTTGGTCGGAAAGAGAGTGGCATGAGCTTGTCCATGTTGTGAACAAAAGTTAGTGGTGTTGGGTGTTGTAAATCTCTATTGATAGGGTGTGGCATTTATGTTGCATTTTGTTGAATTGAGTTAGCACTTGATATTCACATAAACCTTTACAGTAGTGACATGGGCATTTCTCATAGTGTTGCTTGATTGATGATCAAGTCATTGTGATTTATATCATATCCACGTGATAATAAGCAATGTGTTTACGAAGTTGCTTGGGTAAATGATGATCAACCCCAAAGTGGTTGATAGTGAAGCTAGTCTACTTGTACGAAGTAGCATTGTAGTAGCTTTGACTAGATTCTCAATGGTGGTCCATTATGCTAAGCTTAAGTTGGTACCTTGTTTCCTTGAGTTTACCCATAAGGTGTTGGAAAAGGGTTATAGCATTCACTTGCTATGACTTGTCGGTTGATCCGTTAGCACTTGGAGTAGATTGTTGGATGGAGAAGATGTGTAATTGGGGCATTAACATCACTAGCACTTGTGTTAGTGGAGGTGGCATTGTTATTTCAAGTGATGAGGAAGTTTCCTTGGACCTTGATTTTCCATGTCATTTTTCTTGTTAGTGTTTTGGCTTCACATTAGATCTTGAAGGTGGTTGAAGAAGAGTGTTAGTGCAATGTGGATATCCAAAGATGTGGTCTTCGTGATCAAGCCTTGGATGTTCATTTTGCACTTTGCGGAAGTTCGATGCTGGTTAAATGGGCAAAGATGTTCGATGCTTAAGCATGCTATATGGGTCATGAGAATTGGTGTTGAGGTGAACCTGTGTGAAGTTGTTAGTAGGAGGAAGTTGGTTGAGTCTTGAAAGTTTGCATTCCTGGACTAAGAGTCATTCTTTCTCTAGGATGGAAATTTTCCACAAATTTTCTTAGACTTTTCCAATGGCTGATCTGTCGGTCACTTTGCTCGAAAACCAGTCCATTTTCGTAAACCAGTATAAACTAGTGAAGAGGTTGGAGTTGACTTTGGTTGGCTTGAACCTTAGTAAATAGTTTGTATGATGCGGCCTGAAAGGGATGCTAACTTTTGGGGCTAAGGCAATTGAGTTGGATAGAGTCTAGAGTTGATATAAAAAAGTGGCCGTTGCACTTTTCTCAGAAAGGTGACCCTTGTACCTTTCTTTTGTAGCGTGGTGCTTGGTGGTAGATTGCACCTTGCATTACGTTAGACTCTATGAGAGTAGTGAGCTCTCAGTGATCTTGACTTAGTCTTGGTAGCCCTGCACCTTGGCTGAGGATGGTGATGTCCAACTTAGTTGTTTGAGGTTGAGATGTTAGTACCCGTACTATAGCTTTGTCTATGAGGAGGTTGTGTACCGATATGAGTTCATCTCATGGTCTTCACTTTCGTTTCGGCTGAGTGTTGATCATGCATAGCTAGCCTCTTCAAGGCATTCTCAGAGCTAGTGGCTAAATGCATTAGTGAGCTTATTGCGGTTGAGTTGGATTCGAGTGGTCATTTAATTTGTGCTTGTCTATGAACTTTTATCTTGTACCTGAGGTATCACGTTCATGTTGGACAAGTATATAACTTGATGACAAGAGTTAGTGTTCGGGTCTTGTGAAGGCAAGTTGAAGGGTGATTGTTAGTTGCTTTGCGACTAGTGATTACTTGTAGACTTTGTAAAAAAAAAAGACTGTTGATACTTGCTTTGCTCGATGATGATTTAGCAGTGATGGGCTTGCTTTACTGGATGGTGTTGCGGAGGATCGTGTCATTAGACTTACATGAGTTTTTTTCATGTTGGCATGTCGACTCTACCTCTGTTGATATCATTTGGTTACATTTCGTCCGTAGTGTTAGATTTCATTGAGTCTTGGACGTGGTAAATCACTCCTTGATGAAGTGTTATCTGTGACTGAGTATTGTTAGAGGATTGCTCTCGGATACTGAGTAAAGTATCTCCGACTTTGGTTAGCTTGGTTGCTAGAGAGTTTTGAGTGGTGATTCACTCTTGCTTTCTGCTAGCTTTGTTCTGTTGTTGATGGCATTGAAGTGATGCCTTGTCGTTGACATTATTGAGGTTGAGATTCAAAGTGAAATGAGATGTCTCTCCTTAGGATTGATATTGAGTTTCATTAGTCTTGATAAATATAGTGTTGATGATTTGGGTATAGCTTTGTGTTGTTGGCATTCGTGCATTTGCTAGTTAGCAACTGTGTTGACGTTCAAACGAACTGAGTGGCAAGTTGAGTTAGTTGTGTTTTAGACGAGATTATTTAGTAGAGGGTTGAGCTTTAGCTTTTCCTTGAAAAGTGATTTAGTCGTGGACTATGCTAACTCTACGAGAAGAAGAGTTAGTGATCGATATTAGAATGTTGAGTCCTTGCTGGATTTGAGTTCGGGATATAGCAATCATTAATGATTCTTTTTGGGCTTGTTATGAAGTGAGTTATGTCTTGTTATAGATGGATACATGGAGGATCGTTTGATGATCACTTGTTGAGCATAGCTTCGTTATACTTAGCTTTTGGATTGATGCAAATATGCTCTTCATTAGCTTTGGCATTATGAAGTTTGGCTTATGGATGTGTTGAGGAAACTATTGTGGGTTGCACCATGATTTCTTCTTTAGCATTGAAGTTAGCTTTTATGAGACTTGTGCTCATTATTAGGCAAGACTTGGCTATAGACTCCTTCAAGCTTTTGGTTCTTTGAGTTTTATGCTCATTATTCCATTTGTTAGAAGTTGTTGGGGAAGGCATTTTGGCTTGTTAGCTTTGATGTTGAAGTTAGTATTTGCATCTAGCAATCATTAGTAATGATTGACTATCATTTAGGATGATTGATTCTCATTATCAAAGGTTTTGCTTGATTATCGTTGATCTAGAATGATTTGCTATTCTTTGGGATGGTGGATTCCTTCTTAGACGATGATTTTGCATCTCTTTATTGATGGGATGATTGATGATCTTTCATGATGGTTAGTTGTTCTCTTTGATGGCTTTTTGCATTACCACATGTTCTTTGTGGTTTGCCTTGGATTGGTCTCTTGGGTTTGAGACATCAATAGGATGTTGCTGACACTTGCTTAGGCAACTTGAGTTCCTTGGTATTATTGGTTGGGATCTATCTGGATTGGCTAGTGCAATGGTTGATATGAACAAGCGTTTGTTTGCTTTGCAACATTTATTTTGTTTCATTGATTATTGCTCGAGTTAGTTCTCATAGATTAGGATGTTATTTCCTTCGGGTGATACATTCGCGAGCATTGTGCTTGTTAGTCAATAATACTTTGTGTTCTTTGAGTTGTGCTTTGTGAGTTGTTTGGCATGCTATCTGCCATTTTCGGTAGTTAAGTTTTATCATTGAGTTTCCTTGATGATCTACTTGCTATTGAATTTTGTTGAATGGTGATTTCTATGTTTACCAATTATAGTGATCTTAGTGGTTCCTATACTATAATACTAGTTTATCAGATGATAACTTACTTGGAATACTTTTGTGTTCTAATCTAAGATATAATCACTAGTAATTAAGCTTCTCAGATATCATTGTCTCTGACTTTGATATTGTCCATCCATTGATCTTTGCGTTTGGGCCAGTATAGGTAGACTGGCTTCGGCACTTCGTGTGCATGGTGAAATGTCTAGTCATGGGGTAGCTACTGTCGACTGGTCACATAACCCGCCTCTTTGTCGATGTTCCTTATTTCGTTGAAAGGGCGTGACCGTGTAAACAACTCTAACTGCCTGTTTACAGTAGTCTATCTAAACCTTACCGACGGGTTTGGTTTCTTTGCTTAGGAGGGTTGGGGCCTCTGGCTTCTCTCTCTATGTTCCTGCGGGCAGGGGCATATCACACTTTTGTAAGCTGGGTGACTCCCAGAGCAGCAAGGGTGGCTGACTCCATTGGTCATTTCTTTGTCGGCGACGGCCGGAAGGTGTCTGAGCTGGTAGCGCATCCGCGTTAGACAAAGAGGTTCCCCCTAACTCATTTAAGTTGGTGCATTTCTCACATAGTGTGAGTACCGTGAACTTTTTCTGGAGTTGTTTCCTTGGCGGTATTCTAGACTTGAGTGTGCATCGACGAGGACGTCGATCTTCCCCAAGGGGGGGAGAGTGTCGCGAATGTGACTTCGGGTATCAAAAGTTACCTGTCGACTAGTCCTTACGGACACTCTTTCCTTACTGCCACGATGGCAGGAGGTCGGTATTGCTGGACCCTTTATCAGTCCCTCTTGTGCTAGTGGAGTTAACTGGGCATTTCGAGTGTACTTAGACCGGACGAGCATAAGGACGGAATTCCTACGTGTTATTAGCTAAGCATACTTAGCCTGGTAAGGAGTTCCCGTCTCGTTATGTCTTGCACTGGCTAGTGACAAGAACCCTTGCGTATTGAGATTGGTCCCTCAATATCGCTACATGATAGCTTACCGTGTCTGCCAAACACCCTCGCTATCATGCCCTTTGTGTTAGTCTCATTTCGGTCCCAAATGCTAATTATGGAAAGTGTCCAGATTTGCTCATTTGGCATACCTACGGAATGTAGAGATTGGCCTGAACACAATGGTGTTCGTCCCATGTCCAAATTCACAATCTAGGGACATTCCATATTTAGTAAGTTTCGAGCTTGTCCCAGAGACTAACTCCTGATACTAAGGGAGGCTTGGGGTGAAAGCCCAAAGCGTGTGTTCCTCAAGGGGGGGGGGCTATAGGGGGTTCCAAATGTATAGTAGGGATAGTGGGTAGGTCGGGCATGGCCGACCAACCTGAGGCATAGTCTAGCTCCCGCTTGCGTGCCTGTCCTTGTTCTGCGTCCGACTTGGGTCTAAGCCCAAGTTCCATTCCATGCTAGCTGGTGGAGTACCCATGTCCTCACGTTAGGCCACCGGTATGCCAAAATAGCGCCAAACTCCGTTTGGCTCCGTTTTGCGTGCTGGTCCTGGCATTGGGATGCTGGTTGCTCTAGGACTGTTCCAAGTCGCTCCGGGCTCCTGTCCCTTCGCTCCTTGGGCTATATGCTCGGGAGTTGCTCCGTGGTTCGGTTCCATCACTCCTTGGCTCCACGCTTGGGAGTTTGGCACCGTTCCTTCGTTCAGTGGCCCAAGGCCCTGAACCTCGGGTTCCTATGGACACGTGGCATGGACACGTGGCATGTGACACGTGGCATCTGTCACGTGGCACAAAGAGGGTTTAGGTTCCGCTTCGTGGTGTTATCCTATGGTAAATCACCATAGGATAAAGGGTCAAAACCACGTGCGCTACATTTGGTATCAGAGGAAGAGTCTCAGCGAGTACTATTCAATGAGATTGGGCAACTAGTCTCGTTGCATACGTAAAGATGAAAACGATGATCCGAGTGGGTACACGTTTTGGTGCAAAGACTTCGCAATGGTTCCTTGGGTATGGATATTGTTACCTTATTGTACCTTATGATGTGAGCTTGCGCTTGGGCTCATAGGATGGATTTGAGTTGTTCCGGTAGCATGAGTTTAAGCTTGAGCTCGTGAGTGAGGCACATTAGCAACTCGAGGTTACACTTTGAGTTGGCAGGATTAATATTTGCCTATCGATGGTTCCATGAGTTGTTCCATGTACCGTGGGTGAAAGTAAACTTTCCCTGAGTTTGCTATGAGTGGCAAATAGGCTGGTCCGTAGCTGTTTAGCACGACACTAGTGGATCCTTCCTAGGCATGTTTACAAGTGGATCAATCAAGACTATAGGGATTAGTCTATTGGTTCAAGTAGTCATGGCCGTGCTTTCTCATAAACTTTTCTTGGATTGAACTGAAGGCAGTGCGAAAGCAAGCTTGAGGTTTAGTCAAGATGAGGCCGGAAAGAGAGTCGTCAGGGACGAAGGATCAAATACGTAAATCATTTTCTCTTCTTGGAGAGATGATTTGCAACGAGGTGTTAACTCATTGCTTGTGTTCACATTATGCAATCAAGAGTCCCTACCTTGATGCATGTTGGAGATGGTGGTCTTACAATGGTGAGTTGTGGGATGGATAGCAGTAAAGCGCTAAACCATTTTGTCTAAGCTTGCTATTGGAAGACTTGGGTTGCAATGCTCGATTCTTTTCTAGGGAACCTTGCTATTGCTCCTTGAGTAGCTTGGTGTTGGATTAGTTTTGAGTTTGGTCGGAAAGAGAGTGGCATGAGCTTGTCCATGTTGTGAACAAAAGTTAGTGGTGTTGGGTGTTGTAAATCTCTATTGATAGGGTGTGGCATTTATGTTGCATTTTGTTGAATTGAGTTAGCACTTGATATTCACATAAACCTTTACAGTAGTGACATGGGCATTTCTCATAGTGTTGCTTGATTGATGATCAAGTCATTGTGATTTATATCATATCCACGTGATAATAAGCAATGTGTTTACGAAGTTGCTTGGGTAAATGATGATCAACCCCAAAGTGGTTGATAGTGAAGCTAGTCTACTTGTACGAAGTAGCATTGTAGTAGCTTTGACTAGATTCTCAATGGTGGTCCATTATGCTAAGCTTAAGTTGGTACCTTGTTTCCTTGAATTTACCCATAAAGTGTTGGAAAAGGGTTATAGCATTCACTTGCTATAACTTGTCGGTTGATCCGTTAGCACTTGGAGTAGATTGTTGGATGGAGAAGATGTGTAATTGGGGCATTAACATCACTAGCACTTGTGTTAGTGGAGGTGGCATTGTTATTTCAAGTGATGAGGAAGTTTCCTTGGACCTTGATTTTCCATGTCATTTTTCTTGTTAGTGTTTTGGCTTCACATTGGATCTTGAAGGTCGTTGAAGAAGAGTGTTAGTGCAATGTGGATATCCAAAGATGTGGTCTTCGTGATCAAGCCTTGGATGTTCATTTTGCACTTTGCGGAAGTTCGATGTTGGTTAAATGGGCAAAGATGTTCGATGCTTAAGCATGCTATATGGGTCATGAGAATTGGTGTTGAGGTGAACCTGTGTGAAGTTGTTAGTAGGAGGAAGTTGGTTGAGTCTTGAAAGTTTGCATTCCTGGACTAAGAGTCATTCTTTCTCTAGGATGGAAATTTTCCACAAATTTTCTTAGACTTTTCCAATGGCTGATCTGTCGGTCACTTTGCTCGAAAACCAGTCCATTTTCGTAAACTAGTATAAACTAGTGAAGAGGTTGGAGTTGACTTTGGTTGGCTTGAACCTTAGTAAATAGTTTGTATGATGCGGCCTGAAAGGGATGCTAACTTTTGGGGCTAAGGCAATTGAGTTGGATAGAGTCTAGAGTTGATATAAAAAAGTGGCCGTTGCACTTTTCTCAGAAAGGTGACCCTTGTACCTTTCTTTTGTAGCGTGGTGCTTGGTGGTAGATTGCACCTTGCATTACGTTAGACTCTATGAGAGTAGTGAGCTCTCAGTGATCTTGACTTAGTCTTGGTAGCCCTGCACCTTGGCTGAGGATGGTGATGTCCAACTTAGTTGTTTGAGGTTGAGATGTTAGTACCCGTACTATAGCTTTGTCTATGAGGAGGTTGTGTACCGATATGAGTTCATCTCATGGTCTTCACTTTCGTTTCGGCTGAGTGTTGATCATGCATAGCTAGCCTCTTCAAGGCATTCTCAGAGCTAGTGGCTAAATGCATTAGTGAGCTTATTGCGGTTGAGTTGGATTCGAGTGGTCATTTAATTTGTGCTTGTCTATGAACTTTTATCTTGTACCTGAGGTATCACGTTCATGTTGGACAAGTATATAACTTGATGACAAGAGTTAGTGTTCGGGTCTTGTGAAGTCAAGTTGAAGGGTGATTGTTAGTTGCTTTGCGACTAGTGATTACTTGTAGACTTTGTAAAAAAAAAAGACTGTTGATACTTGCTTTGCTCGATGATGATTTAGCAGTGATGGGCTTGCTTTACTGGATGGTGTTGCGGAGGATCGTGTCATTAGACTTACATGAGTTTTTTTCATGTTGGCATGTCGACTCTACCTCTGTTGATATCATTTGGTTACATTTCGTCCGTAGTGTTAGATTTCATTGAGTCTTGGACGTGGTAAATCACTCCTTGATGAAGTGTTATCTGTGACTGAGTATTGTTAGAGGATTGCTCTCGGATACTGAGTAAAGTATCTCCGACTTTGGTTAGCTTGGTTGCTAGAGAGTTTTGAGTGGTGATTCACTCTTGCTTTCTGCTAGCTTTGTTCTGTTGTTGATGGCATTGAAGTGATGCCTTGTCGTTGACATTATTGAGGTTGAGATTCAAAGTGAAATGAGATGTCTCTCCTTAGGATTGATATTGAGTTTCATTAGTCTTGATAAATATAGTGTTGATGATTTGGGTATAGCTTTGTGTTGTTGGCATTCGTGCATTTGCTAGTTAGCAACTGTGTTGACGTTCAAACGAACTGAGTGGCAAGTTGAGTTAGTTGTGTTTTAGACGAGATTATTTAGTAGAGGGTTGAGCTTTAGCTTTTCCTTGAAAAGTGATTTAGTCGTGGACTATGCTAACTCTACGAGAAGAAGAGTTAGTGATCGATATTAGAATGTTGAGTCCTTGCTGGATTTGAGTTCGGGATATAGCAATCATTAATGATTCTTTTTGGGCTTGTTATGAAGTGAGTTATGTCTTGTTATAGATGGATACATGGAGGATCGTTTGATGATCACTTGTTGAGCATAGCTTCGTTATACTTAGCTTTTGGATTGATGCAAATATGCTCTTCATTAGCTTTGGCATTATGAAGTTTGGCTTATGGATGTGTTGAGGAAAACTATTGTGGGTTGCAACATGATTTCTTCTTTAGCATTGAAGTTAGCTTTTATGAGACTTGTGCTCATTATTAGGCAAGACTTGGCTATAGACTCCTTCAAGCTTTTGGTTCTTTGAGTTTTATGCTCATTATTCCATTTGTTAGAAGTTGTTGGGGAAGGCATTTTGGCTTGTTAGCTTTGATGTTGAAGTTAGTATTTGCATCTAGCAATCATTAGTAATGATTGACTATCATTTAGGATGATTGATTCTCATTATCAAAGGTTTTGCTTGATTATCGTTGATCTAGAATGATTTGCTATTCTTTGGGATGGTGGATTCCTTCTTAGACGATGATTTTGCATCTCTTTATTGATGGGATGATTGATGATCTTTCATGATGGTTAGTTGTTCTCTTTGATGGCTTTTTGCATTACCACATGTTCTTTGTGGTTTGCCTTGGATTGGTCTCTTGGGTTTGAGACATCAATAGGATGTTGCTGACACTTGCTTAGGCAACTTGAGTTCCTTGGTATTATTGGTTGGGATCTATCTGGATTGGCTAGTGCAATGGTTGATATGAACAAGCGTTTGTTTGCTTTGCAACATTTATTTTGTTTCATTGATTATTGCTCGAGTTAGTTCTTATAGATTAGGATGTTATTTCCTTCGGGTGATACATTCGCGAGCATTGTGCTTGTTAGTCAATAATACTTTGTGTTCTTTGAGTTGTGCTTTGTGAGTTGTTTGGCATGCTATCTGCCATTTTCGGTAGTTAAGTTTTATCATTGAGTTTCCTTGATGATCTACTTGCTATTGAATTTTGTTGAATGGTGATTTCTATGTTTACCAATTATAGTGATCTTAGTGGTTCCTATACTATAATACTAGTTTATCAGATGATAACTTACTTGGAATACTTTTGTGTTCTAATCTAAGATATAATCACTAGTAATTAAGCTTCTCAGATATCATTGTCTCTGACTTTGATATTGTCCATCCATTGATCTTTGCGTTTGGGCCAGTATAGGTAGACTGGCTTCGGCACTTCGTGTGCATGGTGAAATGTTTAGTCATGGGGTAGCTACTGTCGACTGGTCACATAACCCGCCTCTTTGTCGATGTTCCTTATTTCGTTGAAAGGGCGTGACCGTGTAAACAACTCTAACTGCCTGTTTACAGTAGTCTATCTAAACCTTACCGACGGGTTTGGTTTCTTTGCTTAGGAGGGTTGGGGCCTCTGGCTTCTCTCTCTATGTTCCTGCGGGCAGGGGCATATCACACTTTTGTAAGCTGGGTGACTCCCAGAGCAGCAAGGGTGGCTAACTCCATTGGTCATTTCCTTGTCGGCGACGGCCGGAAGGTGTCTGAGCTGGTAGCGCATCCGCATTAGACAAAGAGGTTCCCCCTAACTCATTTAAGTTGGTGCATTTCTCACATAGTGTGAGTACCGTGAACTTTTTCTGGAGTTGTTTCCTTGGCGGTATTCTAGACTTGAGTGTGCATCGACGAGGACGTCGATCTTCCCCAAGGGGGGGAGAGTGTCGCAAATGTGACTTCGGGTATCAAAAGTTACCTGTCGACTAGTCCTTACGGACACTCTTTCCTTACTGCCACGATGGCAGGAGGTCGGTATTGCTGGACCCTTTATCAGTCCCTCTTGTGCTAGTGGAGTTAACTGGGCATTTCGAGTGTACTTAGACCGGACGAGCATAAGGACGGAATTCCTACGTGTTATTAGCTAAGCATACTTAGCCCGGTAAGGAGTTCCCGTCTCGTTATGTCTTGCACTGGCTAGTGACAAGAACCCTCGCGTATTGAGATTGGTCCCTCAATATCGCTACATGATAGCTTACCGTGTCTGCCAAACACCCTCGCTATCATGCCCTTTGTGTTAGTCTCATTTCGGTCCCAAATGCTAATTATGGAAAGTGTCCAGATTTGCTCATTTGGCATACCTACGGAATGTAGAGATTGGCCTGAACACAATGGTGTTCGTCCCATGTCCAAATTCACAATCTAGGGACATTCCATATTTAGTAAGTTTCGAGCTTGTCCCAGAGACTAACTCCTGATACTAAGGGAGGCTTGGGGTGAAAGCCCAAAGCGTGTGTTCCTCAAGGGGGGGGGCTATAGGGGGTTCCAAATGTATAGTAGGGATAGTGGGTAGGTCGGGCATGGCCGACCAACCTGAGGCATATTCTAGCTCCCGCTTGCGTGCCTGTCCTTGTTCTGCGTCCGGCTTGGGTCTAAGCCCAAGTTCCATTCCATGCTAGCTGGTGGAGTACCCATGTCCTCACGTTAGGCCACCGGTATGCCAAAATAGCGCCAAACTCCGTTTGGCTCCGTTTTGCGTGCTGGTCCTGGCATTGGGATGCTGGTTGCTCTAGGACTGTTCCAAGTCGCTCCGGGCTCCTGTCCCTTCGCTCCTTGGGCTATATGCTCGGGAGTTGCTCCGTGGTTCGGTTCCATCACTCCTTGGCTCCACGCTTGGGAGTTTGGCACCGTTCCTTCGTTCAGTGGCCCAAGGCCCTGAACCTCGGGTTCCTATGGACACGTGGCATGTGACACGTGGCATCTGTCACGTGGCACAAAGAGGGTTTAGGTTCCGCTTCGTGGTGTTATCCTATGGTAAATCACCATAGGATAAAGGGTCAAAACCACGTGCGCTACATTTGGTATCAGAGGAAGAGTCTCAGCGAGTACTATTCAATGAGATTGGGCAACTAGTCTCGTTGCATACGCAAAGATGAAAACGATGATCCGAGTGGGTACACGTTTTGGTGCAAAGACTTCGCAATGGTTCCTTGGGTATGGATATTGTTACCTTATTGTACCTTATGATGTGAGCTTGCGCTTGGGCTCATAGGATGGATTTGAGTTGTTCCGGTAGCATGAGTTTAAGCTTGAGCTCGTGAGTGAGGCACATTAGCAACTCGAGGTTACACTTTGAGTTGGCAGGATTAATATTTGCCTATCGATGGTTCCATGAGTTGTTCCATGTACCGTGGGTGAAAGTAAACTTTCCCTGAGTTTGCTATGAGTGGCAAATAGGCTGGTCCGTAGCTGTTTAGCACGACACTA
>NW_003314334.1:255954-262664 GCF_000143415.4 Selaginella moellendorffii
AGAAAAAAAAAAAAAAAAAAAGAAAAAAAAAAAAAAAAAAAAAAAAAAAAAGAGGGATCCCGAACCCGGCAGAGGCAGGCAGCTGATGCTGCAGGTGACTTAGAGGACCCGTAAACAGTATAAACTAGTGAAGAGGTTGGAGTTGACTTTGGTTGGCTTGAACCTTAGTAAATAGTTTGTATGATGCGGCCTGAAAGGGATGCTAACTTTTGGGGCTAAGGCAATTGAGTTGGATAGAGTCTAGAGTTGATATAAAAAAGTGGCCGTTGCACTTTTCTCAGAAAGGTGACCCTTGTACCTTTCTTTTGTAGCGTGGTGCTTGGTGGTAGATTGCACCTTGCATTACGTTAGACTCTATGAGAGTAGTGAGCTCTCAGTGATCTTGACTTAGTCTTGGTAGCCCTGCACCTTGGCTGAGGATGGTGATGTCCAACTTAGTTGTTTGAGGTTGAGATGTTAGTACCCGTACTATAGCTTTGTCTATGAGGAGGTTGTGTACCGATATGAGTTCATCTCATGGTCTTCACTTTCGTTTCGGCTGAGTGTTGATCATGCATAGCTAGCCTCTTCAAGGCATTCTCAGAGCTAGTGGCTAAATGCATTAGTGAGCTTATTGCGGTTGAGTTGGATTCGAGTGGTCATTTAATTTGTGCTTGTCTATGAACTTTTATCTTGTACCTGAGGTATCACGTTCATGTTGGACAAGTATATAACTTGATGACAAGAGTTAGTGTTCGGGTCTTGTGAAGTCAAGTTGAAGGGTGATTGTTAGTTGCTTTGCGACTAGTGATTACTTGTAGACTTTGTAAAAAAAAAAGACTGTTGATACTTGCTTTGCTCGATGATGATTTAGCAGTGATGGGCTTGCTTTACTGGATGGTGTTGCGGAGGATCGTGTCATTAGACTTACATGAGTTTTTTTCATGTTGGCATGTCGACTCTACCTCTGTTGATATCATTTGGTTACATTTCGTCCGTAGTGTTAGATTTCATTGAGTCTTGGACGTGGTAAATCACTCCTTGATGAAGTGTTATCTGTGACTGAGTATTGTTAGAGGATTGCTCTCGGATACTGAGTAAAGTATCTCCGACTTTGGTTAGCTTGGTTGCTAGAGAGTTTTGAGTGGTGATTCACTCTTGCTTTCTGCTAGCTTTGTTCTGTTGTTGATGGCATTGAAGTGATGCCTTGTCGTTGACATTATTGAGGTTGAGATTCAAAGTGAAATGAGATGTCTCTCCTTAGGATTGATATTGAGTTTCATTAGTCTTGATAAATATAGTGTTGATGATTTGGGTATAGCTTTGTGTTGTTGGCATTCGTGCATTTGCTAGTTAGCAACTGTGTTGACGTTCAAACGAACTGAGTGGCAAGTTGAGTTAGTTGTGTTTTAGACGAGATTATTTAGTAGAGGGTTGAGCTTTAGCTTTTCCTTGAAAAGTGATTTAGTCGTGGACTATGCTAACTCTACGAGAAGAAGAGTTAGTGATCGATATTAGAATGTTGAGTCCTTGCTGGATTTGAGTTCGGGATATAGCAATCATTAATGATTCTTTTTGGGCTTGTTATGAAGTGAGTTATGTCTTGTTATAGATGGATACATGGAGGATCGTTTGATGATCACTTGTTGAGCATAGCTTCGTTATACTTAGCTTTTGGATTGATGCAAATATGCTCTTCATTAGCTTTGGCATTATGAAGTTTGGCTTATGGATGTGTTGAGGAAACTATTGTGGGTTGCACCATGATTTCTTCTTTAGCATTGAAGTTAGCTTTTATGAGACTTGTGCTCATTATTAGGCAAGACTTGGCTATAGACTCCTTCAAGCTTTTGGTTCTTTGAGTTTTATGCTCATTATTCCATTTGTTAGAAGTTGTTGGGGAAGGCATTTTGGCTTGTTAGCTTTGATGTTGAAGTTAGTATTTGCATCTAGCAATCATTAGTAATGATTGACTATCATTTAGGATGATTGATTCTCATTATCAAAGGTTTTGCTTGATTATCGTTGATCTAGAATGATTTGCTATTCTTTGGGATGGTGGATTCCTTCTTAGACGATGATTTTGCATCTCTTTATTGATGGGATGATTGATGATCTTTCATGATGGTTAGTTGTTCTCTTTGATGGCTTTTTGCATTACCACATGTTCTTTGTGGTTTGCCTTGGATTGGTCTCTTGGGTTTGAGACATCAATAGGATGTTGCTGACACTTGCTTAGGCAACTTGAGTTCCTTGGTATTATTGGTTGGGATCTATCTGGATTGGCTAGTGCAATGGTTGATATGAACAAGCGTTTGTTTGCTTTGCAACATTTATTTTGTTTCATTGATTATTGCTCGAGTTAGTTCTTATAGATTAGGATGTTATTTCCTTCGGGTGATACATTCGCGAGCATTGTGCTTGTTAGTCAATAATACTTTGTGTTCTTTGAGTTGTGCTTTGTGAGTTGTTTGGCATGCTATCTGCCATTTTCGGTAGTTAAGTTTTATCATTGAGTTTCCTTGATGATCTACTTGCTATTGAATTTTGTTGAATGGTGATTTCTATGTTTACCAATTATAGTGATCTTAGTGGTTCCTATACTATAATACTAGTTTATCAGATGATAACTTACTTGGAATACTTTTGTGTTCTAATCTAAGATATAATCACTAGTAATTAAGCTTCTCAGATATCATTGTCTCTGACTTTGATATTGTCCATCCATTGATCTTTGCGTTTGGGCCAGTATAGGTAGACTGGCTTCGGCACTTCGTGTGCATGGTGAAATGTCTAGTCATGGGGTAGCTACTGTCGACTGGTCACATAACCTGCCTCTTTGTCGATGTTCCTTATTTCGTTGAAAGTGCGTGACCGTGTAAACAACTCTAACTGCCTGTTTACAGTAGTCTATCTAAACCTTACCGACGGGTTTGGTTTCTTTGCTTAGGAGGGTTGGGGCCTCTGGCTTCTCTCTCTATGTTCCTGCGGGCAGGGGCATATCACACTTTTGTAAGCTGGGTGACTCCCAGAGCAGCAAGGGTGGCTGACTCCATTGGTCATTTCCTTGTCGGCGACGGCCGGAAGGTGTCTGAGCTGGTAGCGCATCCGCATTAGACAAAGAGGTTCCCCCTAACTCATTTAAGTTGGTGCATTTCTCACATAGTGTGAGTACCGTGAACTTTTTCTGGAGTTGTTTCCTTGGCGGTATTCTAGACTTGAGTGTGCATCGACGAGGACGTCGATCTTCCCCAAGGGGGGGAGAGTGTCGCAAATGTGACTTCGGGTATCAAAAGTTACCTGTCGACTAGTCCTTACGGACACTCTTTCCTTACTGCCACGATGGCAGGAGGTCGGTATTGCTGGACCCTTTATCAGTCCCTCTTGTGCTAGTGGAGTTAACTGGGCATTTCGAGTGTACTTAGACCGGACGAGCATAAGGACGGAATTCCTACGTGTTATTAGCTAAGCATACTTAGCCCGGTAAGGAGTTCCCGTCTCGTTATGTCTTGCACTGGCTAGTGACAAGAACCCTCGCGTATTGAGATTGGTCCCTCAATATCGCTACATGATAGCTTACCGTGTCTGCCAAACACCCTCGCTATCATGCCTTTTGTGTTAGTCTCATTTCGGTCCCAAATGCTAATTATGGAAAGTGTCCAGATTTGCTCATTTGGCATACCTACGGAATGTAGAGATTGGCCTGAACACAATGGTGTTCGTCCCATGTCCAAATTCACAATCTAGGGACATTCCATATTTAGTAAGTTTCGAGCTTGTCCCAGAGACTAACTCCTGATACTAAGGGAGGCTTGGGGTGAAAGCCCAAAGCGTGTGTTCCTCAAGGGGGGGGGGGCTATAGGGGGTTCCAAATGTATAGTAGGGATAGTGGGTAGGTCGGGCATGGCCGACCAACCTGAGGCATATTCTAGCTCCCGCTTGCGTGCCTGTCCTTGTTCTGCGTCCGGCTTGGGTCTAAGCCCAAGTTCCATTCCATGCTAGCTGGTGGAGTACCCATGTCCTCACGTTAGGCCACCGGTATGCCAAAATAGCGCCAAACTCCGTTTGGCTCCGTTTTGCGTGCTGGTCCTGGCATTGGGATGCTGGTTGCTCTAGGACTGTTCCAAGTCGCTCCGGGCTCCTGTCCCTTCGCTCCTTGGGCTATATGCTCGGGAGTTGCTCCGTGGTTCGGTTCCATCACTCCTTGGCTCCACGCTTGGGAGTTTGGCACCGTTCCTTCGTTCAGTGGCCCAAGGCCCTGAACCTCGGGTTCCTATGGACACGTGGCATGGACACGTGGCATGTGACACGTGGCATCTGTCACGTGGCACAAAGAGGGTTTAGGTTCCGCTTCGTGGTGTTATCCTATGGTAAATCACCATAGGATAAAGGGTCAAAACCACGTGCGCTACATTTGGTATCAGAGGAAGAGTCTCAGCGAGTACTATTCAATGAGATTGGGCAACTAGTCTCGTTGCATACGCAAAGATGAAAACGATGATCCGAGTGGGTACACGTTTTGGTGCAAAGACTTCGCAATGGTTCCTTGGGTATGGATATTGTTACCTTATTGTACCTTATGATGTGAGCTTGCGCTTGGGCTCATAGGATGGATTTGAGTTGTTCTGGTAGCATGAGTTTAAGCTTGAGCTCGTGAGTGAGGCACATTAGCAACTCGAGGTTACACTTTGAGTTGGCAGGATTAATATTTGCCTATCGATGGTTCCATGAGTTGTTCCATGTACCGTGGGTGAAAGTAAACTTTCCCTGAGTTTGCTATGAGTGGCAAATAGGCTGGTCCGTAGCTGTTTAGCACGACACTAGTGGATCCTTCCTAGGCATGTTTACAAGTGGATCAATCAAGACTATAGGGATTAGTCTATTGGTTCAAGTAGTCATGGCCGTGCTTTCTCATAAACTTTTCTTGGATTGAACTGAAGGCAGTGCAAAAGCAAGCTTGAGGTTTAGTCAAGATGAGGCCGGAAAGAGAGTCGTCAGGGACGAAGGATCAAATACGTAAATCATTTTCTCTTCTTGGAGAGATGATTTGCAATGAGGTGTTAACTCATTGCTTGTGTTCACATTATGCAATCAAGAGTCCCTACCTTGATGCATGTTGGAGATGGTAGTCTTACAATGGTGAGTTGTGGGATGGATAGCAGTAAAGCGCTAAACCATTTTGTCTAAGCTTGCTATTGGAAGACTTGGGTTGCAATGCTCGATTCTTTTCTAGGGAACCTTGCTATTGCTCCTTGAGTAGCTTGGTGTTGGATTAGTTTTGAGTTTGGTCGGAAAGAGAGTGGCATGAGCTTGTCCATGTTGTGAACAAAAGTTAGTGGTGTTGGGTGTTGTAAATCTCTATTGATAGGGTGTGGCATTTATGTTGCATTTTGTTGAATTAAGTTAGCACTTGATATTCACATAAACCTTTACAGTAGTGACATGGGCATTTCTCATAGTGTTGCTTGATTGATGATCAAGTCATTGTGATTTATATCATATCCACGTGATAATAAGCAATGTGTTTACGAAGTTGCTTGGGTAAATGATGATCAACCCCAAAGTGGTTGATAGTGAAGCTAGTCTACTTGTACGAAGTAGCATTGTAGTAGTTTTGACTAGATTCTCAATGGTGGTCCATTATACTAAGCTTAAGTTGGTACCTTGTTTCCTTGAATTTACCCATAAGGTGTTGGAAAAGGGTTATAGCATTCACTTGCTATGACTTGTCGGTTGATCCGTTAGCACTTGGAGTAGATTGTTGGATGGAGAAGATGTGTAATTGGGGCATTAACATCACTAGCACTTGTGTTAGTGGAGGTGGCATTGTTATTTCAAGTGATGAGGAAGTTTCCTTGGACCTTGATTTTCCATGTCATTTTTCTTGTTAGTGTTTTGGCTTCACATTAGATCTTGAAGGTCGTTGAAGAAGAGTGTTAGTGCAATGTGGATATCCAAAGATGTGGTCTTCGTGATCAAGCCTTGGATGTTCATTTTGCACTTTGCGGAAGTTCGATGTTGGTTAAATGGGCAAAGATGTTCGATGCTTAAGCATGCTATATGGGTCATGAGAATTGGTGTTGAGGTGAACCTGTGTGAAGTTGTTAGTAGGAGGAAGTTGGTTGAGTCTTGAAAGTTTGCATTCCTGGACTAAGAGTCATTCTTTCTCTAGGATGGAAATTTTCCACAAATTTTCTTAGACTTTTCCAATGGCTGATCTGTCGGTCACTTTGCTCGAAAACCAGTCCATTTTCGTAAACCAGTATAAACTAGTGAAGAGGTTGGAGTTGACTTTGGTTGGCTTGAACCTTAGTAAATAGTTTGTATGATGCGGCCTGAAAGGGATGCTAACTTTTGGGGCTAAGGCAATTGAGTTGGATAGAGTCTAGAGTTGATATAAAAAAGTGGCCGTTGCACTTTTCTCAGAAAGGTGACCCTTGTACCTTTCTTTTGTAGCGTGGTGCTTGGTGGTAGATTGCACCTTGCATTACGTTAGACTCTATGAGAGTAGTGAGCTCTCAGTGATCTTGACTTAGTCTTGGTAGCCCTGCACCTTGGCTGAGGATGGTGATGTCCAACTTAGTTGTTTGAGGTTGAGATGTTAGTACCCGTACTATAGCTTTGTCTATGAGGAGGTTGTGTACCGATATGAGTTCATCTCATGGTCTTCACTTTCGTTTCGGCTGAGTGTTGATCATGCATAGCTAGCCTCTTCAAGCGGTGGCCCGATC
>NW_003314334.1:262764-322993 GCF_000143415.4 Selaginella moellendorffii
AGCTGGTACTACACTTAGATGAACTGCATCAGAGGATACCAACAAAGTCACGCTAGGAGTAATATAATTGTTGATAATCTTGGAAGAAACCTCATAAAAATGTTAAACCATCAAAAGATAAATGTGCACTTGGATTATCACATAGTGTACCATTTTGTGTTCCGCATCCACATAATATTGGATTGTTGCAATGGAAATCATCTCCTGGTGCACTGCAACAAGCCACTTTATAAGTTTTAAATCCATATTGATCCATATTTCATAAGCTCAGTGCGTGCAGAGAACCAATCAAAATAGTATAGTTCAATATCATCGTTCTGATTTTTAATATCATTCACGATATCCAAAATAGCTTAATAATATTTGTAAGCTCAATAACATATTGCATACCCCCAATATCAACAAATTCTTGTAAATAGCCACGAGAACAATCTTGACGAGGAAGATTCATCACCAGAAAATGTTTGGCACCAGAATTATATAAATCCATAATACTAGATTTAATGCCAGCCACCACAGATGGAATTGATATTTTCCATATTGCATACCATAATTAGGATTATTACCAATATAATAAAGTGCTTTATCTTTATGAAGTTGTAATATTGTTTATGTCATAGAAAACCTGAAACTTGCGTAGATAAAACATGAGAACAGAAGTATTATAATACTAGTTGGACGAACAGTCACTCCAAATTCAGGCCCATAAAATAAGTTCCATTGTAAGTCAAGCTAGGACGCTCAAAATCTCCAAGCTTGAGAGAACAAGCTAAATAATCAATACAAATATATCCATCCCCTGTCGTTTTTTTCCAAGTGTCACTCAATATGGCAAATTTCCAGAGAGACTAAAAGCGCCAGCAGCAATTGCTTCAAGGTTGCGGTTGCCAGTATCAGAGAGTGAATCAGTAAAGCTAAAGATTGCTGAGGAACACAAGTGCCATTGAATTTTTTAGCATTATCACCACCTTTGAATCAAGGAGAATTGAAAAGAATGAACGGAAAGCCATGGAAAAAACAAAAAAGACTTGATGAAAACAATGACCTTATATACGCAAGAGTGTGGTGTCATTTTTATCTGAAATGTTGATATTTTTGTGGGAATAATCTTTAAAATATATTTTTCTTTCTATACTAGTAACATAGGATTAATTCTCTTGTTTTTCCCATGTCAGCCTTTCTACATTCCAAATGCTACAAAATGACCACTATCCGCTAGCTAGAAAAGTTACTTGTACGATGATGATCATGTCAGTGTTACCGGTTCATAAGTGTGGATAACAATACATATGCTCCTCCCTGCTCTGGATTCATCCTGAATACCATTTTTGCAGCACGGCCCCCGTTCTGTAAGACTCTATGGCTGGCCCAAGCAAGCTAGTCCACTCCAAAACATCTGGAAAATATGGCAGGTTTGCAATGGCCTCATTGAGATGCCCTGACCGGCCCAACAGATCCACAAAGCATCGATTGGCTCCATTCCATAGTCTGCTACCACTGAAGCAAAGGCACTACCTTCCTCGCCTCACATTTCCAGTATGGCTGCAAGCCACCAGACCCAAAACAAAGCACGTCAAGTCCGGGAGGTGTGTCTTTAGAGAACCAAACAGTTCCAATGCCTCAAATGAGCTAGGGCTACCAGCATCCCGGCATATGAAACCATGTCAGGCACGGGAATCAGGGCCAGCAGCTTCAAATCTCTGCCCAGATGCCCATTACCGGCATATGCTGTCAGCACAGTATTCCACGTGGCAGATTCGTGTTGGGGGAGACTTACAAACATTCTTATGGCCTTGGCCAGATGCCCATGCTGAGAATATGCCGAGAGCATTGTGTTGAAGGATAGGAGGCCTTGCTCTGGCACGGGGTTGAAGTGGTGCTGTATCTCCTCGATTCTGTACGCCACACTCTTGCTTTTCAAGAGCAGCATTGTGGTCCATGACACAAGATCCCTCTGTGGCATTTTCTCAAACACGCACGTTGACTGCTCTATGCAACTGTTGGCTGGCATATGCCGCAAGCATTGACAATGTCCCTAAAAACATGGTTGTTGTGCTTCTCTCTTCTAGGAAGTTTGTAGATTCCTCTACACGACCGGCACGGGCATACGCTGCCAGCATGCCATTCCACGTCGCCACATTCCGCAAAGGAATACTGCCAAACAGCTGCTGGGAGAGATCCAGCCGTCCATTCTCGGAGCAGCCATGTCTCTCTCCGGCATTTGCTCAAAGACCCCAACCGCAGCCTCTACCTCTCCACACTGGGCAGTGGGCATACACACTGATCTGATCATTGTTGTGTCGCTCACCTCGTTTCTAGCGGGCATTTCCTCGAACATCTTCACTCACTCTTGCATATGCCCAGTCCGGGCATATCCCGCCAAGAGCACATTCCAAGGCATGACGCTCTTGTGGGGCAAAGATTCTCTGGGCTTCCTCCAAAACCCCGTTCAGTACGTAGGCATTGAGCAGGAGACCCCAGGAGAAGGAATCTTTTCTGGGGAGCGAGTCAAACACGCGGCGGGCATTAGAGACAGTAGAGCACCTCCCGTACATCTGGATGAGCTTGTTGCAAAGGAAGATATCGCCGCTAGTGATGGATTGGATCCTGGAGTGAGCTTGGAGAGCTTGAGATGGAGTTGCACAGCATTGGATGAGCTCCAAGCACCCAGTCATTCTTTCATTCTTTGTGAGTTTAGGGTTTTAGAAGGAAGCAATGCTCCAGCAGCGGGTGAATGCGCTCACGGGGGAGAGCGAATGGATTCTCGTTGGCGATGGAGGCGACGGCGGCGATGCGAGCGATCCCCTGGCAGAGAGCTCGTATCTTGACATGCTGAATGATCGCGCCAGGAACAGGGCATTCTCTTCAGCAATCGCGAAGGTCGGCCGCCATGGCCATGTCCTGGACATTGGGTGAGGCTAGAGAGATCCTTCTTTCGTTTCCTGAGCTCGTTCTTGACAGTGCTGGCACTGGGCTCTTGTCGCTCATGGCTTGGCGGGCAATGGAAGAGCAGTGCCAGGTGACTGCTTGCGAATCTTTTCTTCCAATGTACAAGCTGGCTCGCAAAGTTTGCCGAGACAATGGGACGATGGGAGCGATCAAGCTGCTCCATATGGGCTCGGATGAGATCAAAGTCGGGGTGGACATCTCTAGCAAAGCCGATGCATTGGTACGCTAAGTCTGTACACATTCTTCTTCTTCGTTTCCTCTGGACTCTTTGTCTCTCCAGGTGTGTGAGATTTTAGACTCGGAGTTGCTTGGAGAAGGGATCATTCCAAGTCTAAGGAACGCTCATGAGCATTTACTCCGGCCTAATGCTGCCACAGTGCCATATCGAGCTACTGTGTATGCCCAGGTATATAGCAAAGTCTTTTTTCTTAGCTCAGTGTTGAGTTTACTTCTTTCTCTTAGCTAGTCGAGAGCGACTTTCTCTGGAGATTGCACGACCTTCAAGGGGTAGAAGACCAGCTGCAGGACGGATTGGCTTTCGCTCCCAATGATTTCTACTCTTACTTCAAGCACAGACAGCATGCGTTTCACGTTGATGAAATCCCCGGTATGAAGCTGGTAATTTAGTAGAGTTCTCTTACAAGTTACCAAAACCCGTGGCGCTGCAGCTTTCCGAGCCGTTTGAGGCCTTCGTTCTTGACTTCTATAGAGCTCCAGATGTGCGTGGAGAATTTAATCAAGCCGTGCATGTCAACTTCTCTGGGACTGCTCACGCAATAGTTTCATGGTACGAAACTTGCTCGGATTCGCTACTTCTTGGTTCGCTTTCTTCTCTGCTTGAACTTGACAAGGTGGGTGCTGCAGCTTGACAAAGATGGCCTGGTTTGCTACTCAACTGCTCCTCGTTGGATCAGAGGTTTGTTTTCCTGTTCGATTCTTTGAGTAACTCCGCAGATTTGTGTTCTCAGGGGCAAGCGAGTGGTGTGACCATTGGAAACAATGTGTGTGGTTTCTTCCTGGACAAGGTGTTTCGGTGGAGGAGCAGTCGGAGCTTCGCGTCGTAGTCAGCCATGATGAAGCGTCAGTGCGGTATGACATCAATGGTGGTGTATGCTGTAATAGTTCAGCGTCTGGTTTCGAGCTGAGCCTACAAAGGTGTCGCATGCTTGGTGACGGTAGCAGGCGTTCTATCATACAGTCTGCCATTCAGAAAGCTGTAAGTGTGTTTTGAATCTGTGAGTACGATTGTTTCTTTTTCTTTCTGTCCAGCTTGGAGAACGAGAACTTGGAAACTGTCTCATTCGGGATGACGGCCTGATGAGCGCCGTGTGTGCTCTATCTACAGCGCATGGATCCTGCCATGTGGCTGGCTTGTTTCCAGGCTGTAGAAGAGATGGCTTGAAGTACTTGGAGAGCGTCGCGAGCAAGCTGTCTATTATACACAAAGACGGCAAGCATCTCACTGGGGACGATTTCAAGGGGCATAAAGTATACAGTCTTGCAACTCCATTGGATATGGACGGGTTTCTTTCTTTTCGCGACAGGTGGATGTTCTTCTAGGGGAGCCTTATTACGCCACGTACGAGCATGCGTTGCCGTGGAAGCAGCTTCGGTTTTGGTTCGTTTTCGTTTCGTTTTCTAAAGAGTTGGAAGTTGTTTTAAAGCAGTGAGAATCCAGGTACGAGAGAACGACGCTAAGTCCGTTGCTATCAGAGAACCCTATTATAGTTCCCTGCTTTGGAATTCTCTATGGGATGGCTTGTCATCTTCCTGTAAGTTGATTATTTTCTCTGCAGTGACTTTGGTTTCATGTTGGCTAAATCAGGATTTGTGGCAAAGCCGCTGTCGCCTTGAAGAAGTCGATGGCTTTGATCACAGGTCATTGACAAAACCGTTTTCGCTGCTCGAGTTCAACATGCGTCAGGAAGAGTCTAAGTGGATTTGCAAAGGTTATTCAATTCTGTCCTCTTTGGTACCACTTAATGTTTTCTGCTACTTTTGCACAGGTTAGCGTTGTAAAGACTGGGCTCTGCCATGGAGTTGTCCTGTGGATGGACTGGGTGATGGATCCCGAGAACAAGGATTTGGTACTTAGCAATCCAACACACCTCAAATTGGGAACAAGCAAAGCTTTTGATTGCAAGGTATGCATACAATGCCTCTCTATAGTGGAGTCTCTGAAGTTTCTAGATCTATAGTAGATTTGAGAGCCTAGGATTGTTTACTTCAGTCTTGAGAACAATGGATTATAGCAAGCAGCCTTATTCATTCATAATAGTAATGCCCATAACTAGTTTCAGCAACTAGACTAGACAGGCAGAGCGATACCCCCTGCAGCGCAGAGATCAGCTCCGGTGTTGCGATCGTAGAGACTGCAGCCCTCTTTCATGTCCTCGCAGCTGCGGCGTGCATTCCTGCAAGACTGCAGGGTGGTGCCCTGAAAAGTTACAGACTTGGCACAAATGGACACTCTGGGCAGGCAAACGAGGGCGCAAACCCCCATGGGGTCTTCAGTAGGCAGGCAGGTGCTGTTTGCGGATGGATTCTCCAAGTAGATGCAACCGGATTTCCCGAAGCAGCAACCACAGTTATCTTTGGAGACCTCGGCATTGCAGACCTCCACAATCGAATCAAGCTTACACTTCCTTCCTGCCATGAGCTCTATCGGAGAGGGCTGAGCTTCCTGAACATAATGAACAAGGCGGTTACCTTGATCTGTGCCCTGCTGCTCCAGCCGCGGGATGGGGTCACCGTTAACGATGTTGTAGTAACCGCATCCAGGTTGTCGGGGTGGGAGTTTTCCCTTGAGCACCTTGATGCCTGATGTTGGGAATCCTGATGAAGGCAATGGGCATACGGCCAACTTCGGACCTTGGCACTCCCGGGTACAAGCCCTTGAATCACCGCCAATGCAAGTGACTTGTCCTGAACCAGGTTGCAGATAGACACAACCTTTCTTCAGACTACAGCAGTTGCTGCAATCGGTATAGGTGAGGTCACCATTGCAAACCTCGACGACACCACCTTGAGCAGCTGCAAGAACAGGAGTCCGAGTTAGAATCGAACATACAAGTGGAGATCTCTCTCACAGGATAACGAGGCCAACAGAAGAAGAACGAGCACGGGGAGATTGCCGCTTCCAGCCATACTTCTCTATTGCAGATCTGATGGGCTTTTGAAGTCCAGCATTGGTGCTTTAGAAATGTTCAAAACGTGTGTCCTTGACACAATGGATATCTTAATGCAGTAAGATAAGCCCTCTCACCACGGATGTGACGGGCGAGCTGAATGTCCTTTGGCAATGCCAAAGGACATCTAATGCCAAATTGGCATTAGATAGTGGCTTGCTTTGCGAAGATTCACCGGTAAAATGCGGGAACAATGCCCAGTCTCAGCACAAAAACAAATATCAGCTCCAGTGTTGCAAACGTAGAGATTGCAGCCCTTGATAGAATGAGCGGACCGAAGCTGGAGAGCCTAGGCCTGAAAAACGATCAGGCACGGTTGCAAGGGTGCAGGGTAACAAGTTGCATACGGTGGCAATTTATTTTGGAAAAATGCTCGTCTCGACCATTTTGATTTTTTATATTCATTTTCTGTTGTCACATATATTGTCTGTATTGAAAACATATATGCCACTAGCAACCCTTGTACCAGGGGTGCTACCCCGATCGATTTTTTGCTCTTAGGTAGGGAAAGCTGGATTACTCCTGTGTTGAGAGCTCATAAAATAGAGTAAATGGCAGCATCTGTTAGAACTAAGCTGAACATGCACACAACCAAGGCAGGTAGCTCACTGGTAGAGCACCTGGCACCGGTGTAGGAGGTCCTGCCTGTCCAGCCATTTTCCAACGGCATCCATCCCTCCAGCTGGCTGAAAGTTTGGATCCCAGGACCATTTTGCACTAACAATGCAAACTTTAATTGAACCAGGCCATGGGGAAGAGTCAACCATTGAACCCAAGCATGATCAATAACAAGGACTCGACGCAAAGAGTTTCTTCAATTCTCATATTGGTGTTGGTACAGTGGTTCACATTGAGTTGGTAGCTTCCCAGACAACTTGTTTGGTTGCTGCTAAAGTTCCTTGATGGAACACTGCCTTCAAACCTGTTGTTGGTCGCATTGGAGCTGAAATTTTTGGAAGGCTCACCCGAGAAGATGGCCTCCCAGTTTGTTGGAGTTTAACAGAAGTATGCTCGGAAAGCTGAGAGGAATGCTGCCTTGTAGGTGACTAATATCTGCCGAATCTCAGGAGAGCTGAACAAGCTAGAAGCAGTTAGAGAGTTCCTAATCCCTGCAAGCTGGAATAGTTGGTTTATGAATATCTATCAAATCCATCAAATCCAATGCACCTTCACTGAAAATGTCAACACAGTGAGCCATTTCCTCCAAACACAGTAGGTGTAATGGGACCAATGTCGTACTTGGCACTGTCCATAAACCATGGCTACAACAAAATAGCAATCGTTGGCATTGCTTTGGCTTGTACATGTGATCTGAAATATGTCCTGCCAGCCCACGAGAGAACGAGCTTTTTAAATGCTTGAAAACGTTTACTGTTTGGAACGTACATAGGATGAAGTTATCGCCTCTGACGGTGAATCCAAAGCCCTCTCTCCAGATTGTCGCGAGTTTTACAAGTTCCCAGCAAGACACAACCTCACTGGCTGGACGAATCCAGAGCATGGCCCGTGGTGATTCGGCCTCTTTTGTTTTGCGTGGTTTACTCCCAAAGCCGGAGATCAACTTTCATGCTGGGATGCTGGCCGGTGTAACCTTGGGGACGGTGTCTGGTGACGAGTTATTGCAGGGGCCGAGCCTGACCGAATCAACTGGTAAGCTAGAAGTTTTTTTCGTATTTACGTATTCGCTGACTGATACTTTATTCCAGCGGCTTCGACATGGTCCGTAGCCAACGCCACGGCATTTGGACAGTGGATACAGAGCAGAGGCTCCATCTCTCCCGTTGCATCCGGCTACGTCATCTCCGGCCCGACCACAGCTCTACGAGCCGAGGTTGTTCATGTTTCCATGGAGGAGGAATGGCCGAGGACGCTCCAGAACGGTCTCGTAGCACACTTCGGCTCCTCCAAGGCTCGAGACAGGAGATGCAAGGGATGCGTCTGGGTGGGAATGGCTTGTGTGACAACGCCGGTAGTAGCAGCAGTGTGGGCACAGGAAAGCCAGGGAGCAGCAGCGGCATCAAGCTGCAAATCCGCTACGTTCTAGAGCAACTTGGAGCGGAATTTTATGGCCTCTCGTGGCTGACCATCAGTCCCATGTATCTCCACCGGCATCCAGTGCTGCCTTACCACTGCGGCGTAGTGCTGCGGCTGGAGAAGCTACTGGATTACCCGGAGGCACCACCACCGCCGCCGCCGCCGCCGCCGTTATGATTATGTACATACGATGTTTAAAACGACAGTATAAATATACGTATTCTTATTAAGCAAAGGGAAGATTAAAAAAAAAAGAGTTTAGCCTTTGTTCATTAACCATCTCTTCTTTGTTGAGCATACAATGGCGGACTCAAGGGGCTCTTTTCCAGACGTATCACGCTAAACCGGTTAAAGACCGATCGATGCTTAACCTCACAACAATGCACAGCCATATTTCTTGCTGATATCGGTTCTAAGCCAAGGCGCATTGGCCAATGTCGCATTGCTGGATTCCTACCACTTTCGATGAAACTGCATTCTCTCTCGATCAGCCAAAACACCAAGCTATCTTTTAAAATAAAATAATAGAAATTATAAGAACTAAATTTCAGAGGATACCCAACAAAGTCACGCTAGGAGTAATATAATTGTTGATAATCTTGGAAGAAACCTCATAAAAATGTTAAACCATCAAAAGATAAATGTGCACTTGGATTATCACATAGTGTACCATTTTGTGTTCCGCATCCACATAATATTGGATTGTTGCAATGGAAATCATCTCCTGGTGCACTGCAACAAGCCACTTTATAAGTTTTAAATCCATATTGATCCATATTTCATAAGCTCAGTGCGTGCAGAGAACCAATCAAAATAGTATAGTTCAATATCATCGTTCTGATTTTTAATATCATTCACGATATCCAAAATAGCTTAATAATATTTGTAAGCTCAATAACATAGTCTGCTACCACTGAAGCAAAGGCACTACCTTCCTCGCCTCACATTTCCAGTATGGCTGCAAGCCACCAGACCCAAAACAAAGCACGTCAAGTCCGGGAGGTGGAGTGTCTTTAGAGAACCAAACAGTTCCAATGCCTCAAATGAGCTAGGGCTACCAGCATCCCGGCATATGAAACCATGTCAGGCACGGGAATCAGGGCCAGCAGCTTCAAATCTCTGCCCAGATGCCCATTACCGGCATATGCTGTCAGCACAGTATTCCACGTGGCAGATTCGTGTTGGGGGAGACTTACAAACATTCTTATGGCCTTGGTCAGATGCCCATGCTGAGAATATGCCGAGAGCATTGTGTTGAAGGATAGGAGGCCTTGCTCTGGCACGGGGTTGAAGTTGTGCTGTATCTCCTCGATTCCGTACGCCACACTTGCTTTTCAAGAGCAGCATTGTGGTCCATGACACAAGATCCCTCTGTGGCATTTTCTCAAACACGCACGTTGACTGCTCTATGCAACTGTGACTGGCATATGCCGCAAACATTGAGTTCCAGGAGACAATGTCCCTAAAAACATGGTTGTTGTGCATGAAACCAGGCTTCTTTCTGGCATCTCTTCTAGGAAGTTTGTAGATTCCTCTACACGACCGGCACGGGCATACGCTGCCAGCATGCCATTCCACGTCGCCACATCAAAGGAATACTGCCAAACAGCTGCTGGGAGAGATCCAGCCGTCCATTCTCGGAGCATGCCGCAGACTCGAACATCTTGACGCACTCTTGCATATGCCCAGTCCGGGCATATCCCGCCAAGGGCACATTCCAAGGCATGACGCTCTTGTGGGGCAAAGATTCTCTGGGCTTCCTCCAAAACCCCGTTCAGTACGTAGGCATTGAGCAGGAGATCCCAGGAGAAGGAATCTTTTCTGGGGAGCGAGTCAAACACGCGGCGGGCATTAGAGACAGTAGAGCACCTCCCGTACATCTGGATGAGCTTGTTG
The DNA here is from genome assembly GCF_000143415.4 of Selaginella moellendorffii. NCBI lineage: Eukaryota > Viridiplantae > Streptophyta > Lycopodiopsida > Selaginellales > Selaginellaceae > Selaginella > Selaginella moellendorffii. Next base: position 272,832 of record NW_003314334.1, read on the forward strand.
CAAAGGAAGATATCGCCGCTAGTGATGGATTGGATCCTGGAGTGAGCTTGGAGAGCTTGAGATGGAGTTGCACAGCATTGGATGAGCTCCAAGCACCCAGTCATTCTTTCATTCTTTGTGAGTTTAGGGTTTTAGAAGGAAGCAATGCTCCAGCAGCGGGTGAATGCGCTCACGGGGGAGAGCGAATGGATTCTCGTTGGCGATGGAGGCGACGGCGGCGATGCGAGCGATCCCCTGGCAGAGAGCTCGTATCTTGACATGCTGAATGATCGCGCCAGGAACAGGGCATTCTCTTCAGCAATCGCGAAGGTCGGCCGCCATGGCCATGTCCTGGACATTGGGTGAGGCTAGAGAGATCCTTCTTTCGTTTCCTGAGCTCGTTCTTGACAGTGCTCATGGCTTGGCGGGCAATGGAAGAGCAGTGCCAGGTGACTGCTTGCGAATCTTTTCTTCCAATGTACAAGCTGGCTCGCAAAGTTTGCCGAGACAATGGGACGATGGGAGCGATCAAGCTGCTCCATATGCGCTCGGATGAGATCAAAGTCGGGGTGGACATCTCTAGCAAAGCCGATGCATTGGTACGCTAAGTCTGTACACATTCTTCTTCTTCGTTTCCTCTGGACTCTTTGTCTCTCCAGGTGTGTGAGATTTTAGACTCGGAGTTGCTTGGAGAAGGGATCATTCCAAGTCCAAGGCACGCTCATGAGCATTTACTCCGGCCTAATGCTGCCACAGTGCCATATCGAGCTACTGTGTATGCCCAGGTATATAGCAAAGTCTTTTTTCTTAGCTCAGTGTTGAGTTTACTTCTTTCTCTTAGCTAGTCGAGAGCGACTTTCTCTGGAGATTGCACGACCTTCAAGGGGTAGAAGACCAGCTGCAGGACGGATTGGCTTTCGCTCCCAATGATTTCTACTCTTACTTCAAGCACAGACAGCATGCGTTTCACGTTGATGAAATCCCCGGTATGAAGCTGGTAATTTAGTAGAGTTCTCTTACAAGTTACCAAAACCCGTGGCGCTGCAGCTTTCCGAGCCGTTTGAGGCCTTCGTTCTTGACTTCTATAGAGCTCCAGATGTGCGTGGAGAATTTAATCAAGCCGTGCATGTCAACTTCTCTGGGACTGCTCACGCAATAGTTTCATGGTACGAAACTTGCTCGGATTCGCTACTTCTTGGTTCGCTTTCTTCTCTGCTTGAACTTGACAAGGTGGGTGCTGCAGCTTGACAAAGATGGCCTGGTTTGCTACTCAACTGCTCCTCGTTGGATCAGAGGTTTGTTTTCCTGTTCGATTCTTTGAGTAACTCCGCAGATTTGTGTTCTCAGGGGCAAGCGAGTGGTGTGACCATTGGAAACAATGTGTGTGGTTTCTTCCTGGACAAGGTGTTTCGGTGGAGGAGCAGTCGGAGCTTCGCGTCGTAGTCAGCCATGATGAAGCGTCAGTGCGGTATGACATCAATGGTGGTGTATGCTGTAATAGTTCAGCGTCTGGTTTCGAGCTGAGCCTACAAAGGTGTCGCATGCTTGGTGACGGTAGCAGGCGTTCTATCATACAGTCTGCCATTCAGAAAGCTGTAAGTGTGTTTTGAATCTGTGAGTACGATTGTTTCTTTTTCTTTCTGTCCAGCTTGGAGAACGAGAATTTGGAAACTGTCTCATTCGGGATGACGGCCTGATGAGCGCCGTGTGTGCTCTATCTACAGCGCATGGATCCTGCCATGTGGCTGGCTTGTTTCCAGGCTGTAGAAGAGATGGCTTGAAGTACTTGGAGAGCGTCGCGAGCAAGCTGTCTATTATACACAAAGACGTCAAGCATCTCACTGGGGACGATTTCAAGGGGCATAAAGTATACAGTCTTGCAACTCCATTGGATATTGACGGGTTTCTTTCTTTTCGCGACAGGTGGATGTTCTTCTAGGGGACCCTTATTACGCCACGTACGAGCATGCGTTGCCGTGGAAGCAGCTTCGGTTTTGGTTCGTTTTCGTTTCGTTTTCTAAAGAGTTGGAAGTTGTTTTAAAGCAGTGAGAATCCAGGTACGAGAGAACGACGCTAAGTCCGTTGCTATCAGAGAACCCTATTATAGTTCCCTGCTTTGGAATTCTCTATGGGATGGCTTGTCATCTTCCTGTAAGTTGATTATTTTCTCTGCAGTGACTTTGGTTTCATGTTGGCTAAATCAGGATTTGTGGCAAAGCCGCTGTCGCCTTGAAGAAGTCGATGGCTTTGATCACAGGTCATTGACAAAACCGTTTTCGCTGCTCGAGTTCAACATGCGTGAGGAATTCAAGAGTCTAAGTGGATTTGCAAAGGTTATTCAATTCTGTCCTCTTTGGTACCACTTAATGTTTTCTGCTACTTTTGCACAGGTTAGCGTTGTAAAGACTGGGCTCTGCCATGGAGTTGTCCTGTGGATGGACTGGGTGATGGATCCCGAGAACAAGGATTTGGTACTTTCAACGGGACTTTTAAATCCAAGTGAGTAAGATTCTCTCCATCTCATCTCAAGGAGTTTCGTTTTACGTCTAGGCTGGAAGCAGGGCGTCAAGCTTTTCCGAAAGCCACTGCAAGCCACGGAGACTTTAGAGCTCAACGCGTCCTTCGATTCACAGACTGGAGAGATCAGCATCACTCGCGTGGTCTGAAGCCACAAACTCTTCTTTGCATTTAGGAAAACTTTTAAACCAACATCAGGTAAATTCCAAACATATAGTTCCTATCTCTTGTGCTTCAAGTTCTTTGTTTGTTCGTCCTTGAAGTGTTGTTGAGCCTGAAGTAACCAGCGTCATACCGGATGCTCTTGATGTACGGTAACTTCCGCCACCTCGCAGTTGCTGAATTATACACCACCAAAATCTTGTTCTCTTCCTGTTGCTTTTCATCAAGTCCTTCCTCGTTTGGCATTTTCTCTCCTCTTGCTCCGGAGCCATGCTCTTCTCTCCAGGCTGGTCTTCCTCCCACTCCTCTTCGTCTTCCTCGTCATCGTCATCGTCATAAGGCAGAGCTCCAGCACCACCACTCGATCCACAACATTACACGCCCGGAATCCATATCCGCTCCCATCGCCCAAAAACTTCTTGGGCACATCCACGATCCAGCACTTTGTCGGCCCGAGAATGGCTGCGCTGCGATCAAAGTGCCAGAAGTCGAGAATCTTGCGCCGCACAGCACAAACTGGTGGTGGTCACTGTCGTCAACCAGAGGCCACTCGATCCCTTTCTGGGAGAAGAAGGAGCCGGCATCCACTTGCCCGACTCCCAGACGCCGCGCAGCGCGTCGTGATCCCGGCACGACTCGACGACGCTCACGTCCGACTCCTTCCATGCGCTGTTAGCTCCGCGAGTCGAAAGCTTGGACCTGGACGATGCTCTGGAGGAGATTTTGCTGCTGCATGGCGGACACCATGTGACCGTAGCGGAGATAATCACTCGATTGCTGGCCTAAGTTCATGGAGTAGCGAACGATCTTGAAGTCCCCACTCGAAGAACACGCAGCGCCAGCAGTAGCCGTTTCACCACGTGCCACGTGTTGGTTACCCCAGCGAACCAGGCCCTTTTGAGCGGCGCGACATTGTCAACCGGAAAGGTGGCGGCCCAAGAGTTATGGCACGATGACTTTATCTTAGAAAAGGTAGATTTAGATATGGAATGTTCTAAACTCAAACTTGTGTTTTTTTTAGGCTCTGCCTCTTTTTGGGCTGCCGCCCATCGCCGCTACATTTGCTGCCGCTGAGGTTGTGCTGCGCCTTCGTCATCTCGATTTCATCGCTGCTGCATTTGTTGCCGCTCTCGATAGCCGTCTTGGGGTCCTCGTGCTGCGCCCTCTCCATGGCCTTCTTGAGGTCCTCGTGCTGCGCCCTCGTCATCTCGATTGCGCGCAGGTCGTCGCCCGCTTCGTCGCCGGGTAACTCCAACTTGTGCGCTCTCCCCTTCTGCAGCAGCTCCTGGATCTCGAACACCTGCATGCAGCGGCGGACGGTGATCAGTGCCACGATTGGCAGCAGCGCTGCGATGGAAATCCACGCCAGGAGGAGGGATTTGGACTTGTAGGTGGATTCTCCCTGAATAACCGCGAGCACCTGGAGACCACGCTGCGTGATCTGGACTTGGTCGGCGTGGAGTCCCCAGGTCACGAACTTCGCCTGCCTCTGCATTTCTGTGCCCATCATGGCGATGACAGCCGAGTAGGAGACGATGGCCAGCAGCAAGTTGGCGATCAACAGCAGTGCGGTCTTGAGGTAGCGGGTTTTCCTTCTCAAGTTTTTTGAACGAAGGCGACTTAGCTGTGAATTTGTGAGTGGCTTTGTAGTAGCCACCACGGCGATGAAAGTGCTGGGAAGAGCGATGGCTGCCACCCAGAAATCCGTGGCGGCTCCTTGTTCCAGGTTGAGAGCCGAGCTGTGAGCTTGGATGTACAGGTTCTTGAGCTTCAAGGATACCGACCTCGGAATCTATGGTATCATTGAAAGATGGGATGAAATCGGTGCCTGCCAGGCACATATCTCTCGCTGCTGGCACCACACAGTCGGTAAGGCCTTGGACATTGTTTATTTCTGAAAAGTTTGTGTCGTTCCTCCAGGATGCCGGAGGTGGATATAATCGGTGGAACAGCGATAGCACGTCTGTTCGGTTCCCATTGCCTTGGACACACAGGTAGCCTTCGCCATCGGCGCTAGAGTTTGAGCATGCAACAAAGTTTCCCGTCGAGCCAGACGCTAAAACAGGTGTGTGTACTTGTTGCTCGCATTTGCTGATATTGTCTTCCTCTCCTAGAAAATTTAGTGGCTGCTCCATTCCCAAAACCCGGCAGTATTGCTTGCTACTTGTGCTGTTGAATTTGTCGTCCATTTGATAGCGCGTCAGAAGCTTTCTTCACGACAGCTTTTATGCCCAGTATTGTCTCGGCCTGCACCCTCTGGGCCTGCACCCTCCAGGCCTGCCCCGCGGTTGAAAAATCTCTGGACGCCATCTGTTTATCTCCGACACTTCCCGTCGCATCTATCATCTGTTTCGTTCCGGAACTTCCCACCAGCGTTTTATGTCTGGAACTTCCCGTCTCATCTATCACCGATTTAACTCCGGAACTTCCCGTCGCATCTTCATCTTCATCTCCGTACATTAAATTACGTCTAGCGCTGGTTTTACTGTCAGTCCTCGTCTTGTTTGAGCAGGAGATAAGTGTGCCATCTTGAAAGCTTTTGATTTTCACATCCGAGCTGTTGAGCAACTTGACTTGGCGGCTGTTGCTGGAGAGCTCGAGAATTCTTGCTGTTAAAGAGTTGCTAACTGTCTGGCTAAACTTATCTTCTCCATTCTCTTTAGAGGTTCCTATGGACTCGGAGACCTCCCAGACTGTTCTAAACGCTGGCTTCTCCCCGATCGTAGTGAGTATGACTGGAGCCACACTGTCGCAAGCCTTACTGTCATCTTTGTTGCTGTCGCCAACACACAAGTAAGCCAGGATCCATACTGTGACACGCATCGTTCCCAGGCTCTTGATGTGGTCGACGGACTGGTACTCTGCAATGGCTGCTCCCCTCGTGCCTAACAGACCCTTCTTCTGCCTGATCTCCGATTTAGCCCGATCCGTCAGATTTTGGTCTTCGTGCCCAAAATCGCAGCGTGACTGGTTGTGTACAGCGCCAACCATGTACCGGAGAAAGGCCTCGGGACGCCTGTCCTGGAGGGGGAGGAACTGCCACCATACCTGTTTGTGGAGGGAGTCGCCGCTCATTCTCAGGATCGCCGTGGAGCTGTCCACCTCCGACAGATCGCCTTGCTGCACAGAAATCAGTGCGTGTCCATGGCACGAGAAGAGAACAAGAATGCAGGCCGAGAACACAAGCAACTTCATCTGCGGTGTAAGGCTACGCAGAGAACCCATGGCTCGGTGTCTCAATTATAAAAGCAAAGTTACAAAGAACTTTGAATATTTTAAGTGGTTTGTGGGGGATATGGAATGAGAAGATGCTTTCACACTGAGATTGAGACTGCAAATGCTTTCACACTGTTCCCAGGGATGGACGTGGTTAAGTTCCTGGCATTATAGAAATCTCATGAAAACAAAGTTAAAACAACTTTGAATGTTTTCATTCATCATAAATTGTTTATATGGTTTACTAGTGCCCGCCACGAAGCATGAGATGAGACTACAGATGCTTTCACGGATGGACGTGGTTAAGTTCCTGGCATATGAAAATCTTATAAAAGAAAAGTTACAAACAACTTTGAATATTTTCAGTGGGCATACGGAAAGACAAGATGCTTTCACCCTGTTCCCAGGCTGCTTGAAGGGATGGACGTGGTTAAGTTCCTGACGCATTGTTCTTGTTCTAGAAAAAATGTATTCGACTCTTTTGTACTATGGCTGATTGATTGGACCATAATTCAATACAAGACAGCCTATTGTCATTCACACTTTAATGTTTTGACAAACACATGGACTTGGGTGATTTGTAAATTTTTGCAGTGGGTGAAGTTGGGTGAACTTGATCCACTAGAAGTTGGGTGAAGTGAATTTGGGTGGTGAAGTTCACCATTGCACTTACAAGCATCAAGTCTCAAGGTTCTCTTTCACGCTGGTGTTGTTCTTCCACAGGAAGTATAGGTTCTTCGACACTAGCAAATTCTAGCCCACATCTTCTCCAACACAATCCTCTACTCCAATTATGTCAGGAGGAGCCAGAGGAAGTGGACTTCCACAATGATGAAGTATTTTATGCTTAACAGGTTTAGTGATCCAGATGCACACTTGCAAACTTTCTTTATTTCTAAGATAAATAATGAGAATTCAGATGTGGAGCGGTTGTGGTTACAACAGAGGATGGAGCAGCCGAGTGGCTAGGCATAGTAGAACAAAACACCATTCACAGATTGACCAACCCTAAGAGTGGCTTTTCTCAATCGCCAGCTCCTCTAGTCATATTAAGTATTATTGTCAAGGATTGCCATTAGAGATAGAATCTCACATGAAAATTCAGAATCCAGCGCCTTTGGAGGAAGCAATCCAACACACCTCAAATTGGGAACAAGCAAAGCTTTTGATTGCAAGGTATGCATACAATGCCTCTCTATAGTGGAGTCTCTGAAGTTTCTAGATCTATAGTAGATTTGAGAGCCTAGGATTGTTTACTTCAGTCTTGAGAACAATGGATTATAGCAAGCAGCCTTATTCATTCATAATAGTAATGCCCATAACTAGTTTCAGCAACTAGACTAGACAGGCAGAGCGATACCCCCTGCAGCGCAGAGATCAGCTCCGGTGTTGCGATCGTAGAGACTGCAGCCCTCTTTCATGTCCTCGCAGCTGCGGCGTGCATTCCTGCAAGACTGCAGGGTGGTGCCCTGAAAAGTTACAGACTTGGCACAAATGGACACTCTGGGCAGGCAAACGAGGGCGCAAACCCCCATGGGGTCTTCAGTAGGCAGGCAGGTGCTGTTTGCGGATGGATTCTCCAAGTAGATGCAACCGGATTTCCCGAAGCAGCAACCACAGTTATCTTTGGAGACCTCGGCATTGCAGACCTCCACAATCGAATCAAGCTTACACTTCCTTCCTGCCATGAGCTCTATCGGAGAGGGCTGAGCTTCCTGAACATAATGAACAAGGCGGTTACCTTGATCTGTGCCCTGCTGCTCCAGCCGCGGGATGGGGTCACCGTTAACGATGTTGTAGTAACCGCATCCAGGTTGTCGGGGTGGGAGTTTTCCCTTGAGCACCTTGATGCCTGATGTTGGGAATCCTGATGAAGGCAATGGGCATACGGCCAACTTCGGACCTTGGCACTCCCGGGTACAAGCCCTTGAATCACCGCCAATGCAAGTGACTTGTCCTGAACCAGGTTGCAGATAGACACAACCTTTCTTCAGACTACAGCAGTTGCTGCAATCGGTATAGGTGAGGTCACCATTGCAAACCTCGACGACACCACCTTGAGCAGCTGCAAGAACAGGAGTCCGAGTTAGAATCGAACATACAAGTGGAGATCTCTCTCACAGGATAACGAGGCCAACAGAAGAAGAACGAGCACGGGGAGATTGCCGCTTCCAGCCATACTTCTCTATTGCAGATCTGATGGGCTTTTGAAGTCCAGCATTGGTGCTTTAGAAATGTTCAAAACGTGTGTCCTTGACACAATGGATATCTTAATGCAGTAAGATAAGCCCTCTCACCACGGATGTGACGGGCGAGCTGAATGTCCTTTGGCAATGCCAAAGGACATCTAATGCCAAATTGGCATTAGATAGTGGCTTGCTTTGCGAAGATTCACCGGTAAAATGCGGGAACAATGCCCAGTCTCAGCACAAAAACAAATATCAGCTCCAGTGTTGCAAACGTAGAGATTGCAGCCCTCTTTCATGTCCTCGCAGCTGCGGCGTGCATTCCTGCAAGACTGCAGGGTGGTGCCCTGAAAAGTTACAGACTTGGCACAAATGGACACTCTGGGCAGGCAAACGAGGGCGCAAACCCCCATGGGGTCTTCAGTAGGCAGGCAGGTGCTGTTTGCGGATGGATTCTCCAAGTAGATGCAACCGGATTTCCCGAAGCAGCAACCACAGTTATCTTTGGAGACCTCGGCATTGCAGACCTCCACAATCGAATCAAGCTTACACTTCCTTCCTGCCATGAGCTCTATCGGAGAGGGCTGAGCTTCCTGAACATAATGAACAAGGCGGTTACCTTGATCTGTGCCCTGCTGCTCCAGCCGCGGGATGGGGTCACCGTTAACGATGTTGTAGTAACCGCATCCAGGTTGTCGGGGTGGGAGTTTTCCCTTGAGCACCTTGATGCCTGATGTTGGGAATCCTGATGAAGGCAATGGGCATACGGCCAACTTCGGACCTTGGCACTCCCGGGTACAAGCCCTTGAATCACCGCCAATGCAAGTGACTTGTCCTGAACCAGGTTGCAGATAGACACAACCTTTCTTCAGACTACAGCAGTTGCTGCAATCGGTATAGGTGAGGTCACCATTGCAAACCTCGACGACACCACCTTGAGCAGCTGCAAGAACAGGAGTCCGAGTTAGAATCGAACATACAAGTGGAGATCTCTCTCACAGGATAACGAGGCCAACAGAAGAAGAACGAGCACGGGGAGATTGCCGCTTCCAGCCATACTTCTCTATTGCAGATCTGATGGGCTTTTGAAGTCCAGCATTGGTGCTTTAGAAATGTTCAAAACGTGTGTCCTTGACACAATGGATATCTTAATGCAGTAAGATAAGCCCTCTCACCACGGATGTGACGGGCGAGCTGAATGTCCTTTGGCAATGCCAAAGGACATCTAATGCCAAATTGGCATTAGATAGTGGCTTGCTTTGCGAAGATTCACCGGTAAAATGCGGGAACAATGCCCAGTCTCAGCACAAAAACAAATATCAGCTCCAGTGTTGCAAACGTAGAGATTGCAGCCCTTGATAGAATGAGCGGACCGAAGCTGGAGAGCCTAGGCCTGAAAAACGATCAGGCACGGTTGCAAGGGTGCAGGGTAACAAGTTGCATACGGTGGCAATTTATTTTGGAAAAATGCTCGTCTCGACCATTTTGATTTTTTATATTCATTTTCTGTTGTCACATATATTGTCTGTATTGAAAACATATATGCCACTAGCAACCCTTGTACCAGGGGTGCTACCCCGATCGATTTTTTGCTCTTAGGTAGGGAAAGCTGGATTACTCCTGTGTTGAGAGCTCATAAAATAGAGTAAATGGCAGCATCTGTTAGAACTAAGCTGAACATGCACACAACCAAGGCAGGTAGCTCACTGGTAGAGCACCTGGCACCGGTGTAGGAGGTCCTGCCTGTCCAGCCATTTTCCAACGGCATCCATCCCTCCAGCTGGCTGAAAGTTTGGATCCCAGGACCATTTTGCACTAACAATGCAAACTTTAATTGAACCAGGCCATGGGGAAGAGTCAACCATTGAACCCAATCATGATCAATAACAAGGACTCGACGCAAAGAGTTTCTTCAATTCTCATATTGGTGTTGGTATAGTGGTTCACATTGAGTTGGTAGCTTCCCAGACAACTTGTTTGGTTGCTGCTAAAGTTCCTTGATGGAACACTGCCTTCAAACCTGTTGTTGGTCGCATTGGAGCTGAAATTTTTGGAAGGCTCACCCGAGAAGATGGCCTCCCAGTTTGTTGGAGTTTAACAGAAGTATGCTCGGAAAGCTGAGAGGAATGCTGCCTTGTAGGTGACTAATATCTGTCGAATCTCAGGAGAGCTGAACAAGCTAGAAGCAGTTAGAGAGTTCCTAATCCCTGCAAGCTGGAATAGTTGGTTTATGAATATCTATCAAATCCATCAAATCCAATGCACCTTCACTGAAAATGTCAACACAGTGAGCCATTTCCTCCAAACACAGTAGGTGTAATGGGACCAATGTCGTACTTGGCACTGTCCATAAACCATGGCTACAACAAAATAGCAATCGTTGGCATTGCTTTGGCTTGTACATGTGATCTGAAATATGTCCTGCCAGCCCACGAGAGAACGAGCTTTTTAAATGCTTGAAAACGTTTACTGTTTGGAACGTACATAGGATGAAGTTATCGCCTCTGACGGTGAATCCAAAGCCCTCTCTCCAGATTGTCGCGAGTTTTACAAGTTCCCAGCAAGACACAACCTCACTGGCTGGACGAATCCAGAGCATGGCCCGTGGTGATTCGGCCTCTTTTGTTTTGCGTGGTTTACTCCCAAAGCCGGAGATCAACTTTCATGCTGGGATGCTGGCCGGTGTAACCTTGGGGACGGTGTCTGGTGACGAGTTATTGCAGGGGCCGAGCCTGACCGAATCAACTGGTAAGCTAGAAGTTTTTTTCGTATTTACGTATTCGCTGACTGATACTTTATTCCAGCGGCTTCGACATGGTCCGTAGCCAACGCCACGGCATTTGGACAGTGGATACAGAGCAGAGGCTCCATCTCTCCCGTTGCATCCGGCTACGTCATCTCCGGCCCGACCACAGCTCTACGAGCCGAGGTTGTTCATGTTTCCATGGAGGAGGAATGGCCGAGGACGCTCCAGAACGGTCTCGTAGCACACTTCGGCTCCTCCAAGGCTCGAGACAGGAGATGCAAGGGATGCGTCTGGGTGGGAATGGCTTGTGTGACAACGCCGGTAGTAGCAGCAGTGTGGGCACAGGGAAGCCAGGGAGCAGCAGCGGCATCAAGCTGCAAATCCGCTACGTTCTAGAGCAACTTGGAGCGGAATTTTATGGCCTCTCGTGGCTGACCATCAGTCCCATGTATCTCCACCGGCATCCAGTGCTGCCTTACCACTGCGGCGTAGTGCTGCGGCTGGAGAAGCTACTGTATTACCCGAAGGCACCACCGCCGCCGCCGCCGCCGCCGCCGTTATGATTATGTACATACGATGTTTAAAACGACAGTATAAATATACGTATTCTTATTAAGCAAAGGGAAGATTAAAAAAAAAGAGTTTAGCCTTTGTTCGTTAACCATCTCTTCTTTGTTGAGCATACAATTGCGGACTCAAGGGGCTCTTTTCCAGACGTATCACGCTAAACCAGTTAAAGACCGATTGATGCTTAACCTCACAGCAATGCACAGCCGGGACACAGGGTGGAGTGCCCAAGACGATGGGCTTACTCAAAAGGAAGTACCATTGGCCAGATATGGTTAAGGACGTCCAAGACTATGTAAAGACATGTCCAACATGTCAGCAGGTAAAAGCCGTGACTAAGGCTAGTGGGGGCTTGTTGCAAAGCATCCGAATTCCAGATCGCCCGTGGAAATGTCTTACGATGGACTTCATCACGGGACTCCCCCCAAGCGAGGGGTTTGATGCGATATTTGTGGTGGTGGATCGATTTTCGAAAATGGCACACTTCATACCCACCACAACGGAGGTGGATGCGGAAGGTGTGGCAAAGCTGTTCTTCGAACAAGTGGTTCGAGTGCGGGGAAGACCGGAAGAGATCATCTCAGATCGAGATAAGATCTTCACCAGTAGGTTCTGGAAGACTCTCCTAGAACAGTATCACACCAAGTTGAAATTTAGCACAGCCTATCACCCACAGACAGGTATGGGGTATTGAGTCAAGTTGTTGGCACTAACACTTCTTGACAGACGGACAAACGGAAAGGGTGAATAGGCAACTGGAGGATTATTTGCGATGCTATGTCTCGGGAGACCAGACTGATTGGGTAAGTCATTTGGGACTTGCAGAAATGTGTTATAACAACTCACCACATTCGAGTATCGGGGTGAGTCCATGGGAAGTCATCAATGGGCGAGCTATTGAAGGTCCTGTGGAACTCGGCGTGGCCGAGTATCATGGAGAGTTGCCCGCAGTGGAGGCATTCACGGCGGAAAGACTCCGCATTTGGAATCTAGTGAGGGATTCCTTGGAACGGGCTCAACAAAGGCAAACCAAATACGCGAACCAGAAGCGTCGGGATGTAGAGTTCCAAGCTGGGGAGAAGGTGTGGCTGAACACCAAGAACCTCAGACTACCAAGTGGGATCAGCCGAAAGTTGACCCAAAGGTAAAGATGCATGTATTCCTGTAAATGAATTGATCTTGAGTTCCTTAAGCAGGTTCGCGGGGCTTTACGAGATTGAGGCACGAATCGGTAAAGTGGCTTACCGACTCCGACTTCCTCGAGAGATGGGGAAGATGCACCCAGTGTTCCACGTGAACTTACTCAAGCCGTACTTTGAGGATCCGCTTCGCAAGGACCAAGTGAGACCTTTACCTGAGGTTATCCAAGGGGAAGAGGAATACGAAGTCGAGGCCATCCTCAATGCGCGCAAGAGCAAGTAACAAGGACGCGAGGTGAGAGAGTTCCATGTGAAGTGGAAAGGATTTCCACACTGCGAAGCAACATGGGAACCGGAGATCTAGTGGAGGAATTTCTGCAAGGCAGAACTCTATGTACTTATGCAAAATTCAATTAAAAATATCAATTTGCAAAGTTGAGCAAGTGGCATATGTTGGGACCCGAAGGCGCGCCAAAGGTAAGCTAATTAGCATAGGTTGGATAGGTCGACCAGGCGTAGGGCACTACGCCCGACTCCCCGCGGGGATGTCGAATTCGTAGACGTATTCTACGGAGGTTGGGTTTGAGTCCCAACCCCCTAGTAAAGCAAGGCTGGGTTCAAGTCCCGACCCCATACTAGGGCGTGGTGAGGTGAGGAGTATAGGGACACCTATATTCCGTTGTCATGGGCTTTTGGCCGGGGAGGCTAACTTAGGCACACCGCTAAGTGGGGGGATGCCCCCGGAGACATGGTCAACAAGTCGTAGGATAAAACGAGACGTTCGATGTGGGCATCGAACTTCTTCTATGGGTGGTGGAGTTGTAAGGAACCGACTCCCCGAGATGTCGTAGGCTAAAGGATCCCCAAAAGCTTGACCGAAATGACAAAGAGTTCATCGAATGGGACCAAGTCGAGGATCGAGTCCAAGACCGACTCTAGGACCGAGTTCGAGATAGAGTCCGGAATCGAGTCCGAGACCGACTCGGGGACCGAGTTCGAGACCGAGTTCGAGACCGAGTTCGAGACGGAGTCCGAGATCCGAAATCAGGTCCGAGACCGAGTCCGAGGTCGAGTCCGAGGTCGGGTCCGAGATCGGGTCCGAGATCGAGTCCGAGATCGAGTTCGAGACCGAATCCGAAGTCGGATCCGAAATCGGGTCTGAGATCGAGCCAGAGACTAAGTCCAAATATGTAGCGCATGTGATCATGGGATGAGATTTGGATATACTGTCACCGTGGATCCTTGGAACCTTGGGAGATAAATGGGGATAAAATAGCCACTAAGGGCTCTCTCATCAAGCAATTGCCCCTTTTCCAGTTGGCTTAAGGGGAGAGAGATAAGGTGCGCTACAGTTGGTATCGGAGCAAATGGCACGGGTTCGATTCCCATTGATTAGTGGCTACTTAAAAAGTATAATATACCCTTGAGCAAGGTATATTCCTACCCCTAAAATTTGAAATCGAACGTATTGGGCTTCCATGCGTACGTCCTTCCTCTTGTGTGGAGTATCCACGGACGAAGGTATCCACCGTGGGACTGCGGTACGGGTGGATGACTAGTTGCCTCACATGGAATCATTAGTCTACAAAATGGAAGGATTGGTAGATTGAGTGCGGAAATGGAGGTGTTGGTTCCCCTTGGCTCAGTAGGGGTTGTTAGTCAATAGTCAATGAGGACATTGACATCTCTAAAGGGGGGGTGAGTGTAGCGCATGTGATCATGGGATAAGTTTTGGATATACTGTGATAGGCTTGGTGTGCTTGGCTGCTTGTGCTTGCGGGGAGTGTAGCCGAACCTTAAGTCCCGTCTAACCCGGGGAGGGGGATTGGGAGAGATTTGGGAATCCGTAGATGGATGGCTAACACTCCGTTGCTCGTGTAGTGAGTAGCTGAAACCAAGTAGGACCAAGTACCATAGGCGAGAACCTTGGCGAGGGAACTTAGCACAAGCCAAGGCAGAGTTGGTCGGATAGCCGAGGTAAGCTGGCAAATTGGAAAGGAAAAATTTGTGGCTTACAATTTGGTATCGGAGCCTCTTCCTCAGTTCTAGCGAAGGATAGAGGCGGATTGCTGGGAGATGGCAAGGGCAGGACGTAAGCGAACCCAGGCGGAGACGGAACCTCCTCCAGAGCTGGAGCCTCCGGTCGAACAGGAGGCTATGGATGAGGAATCGTTGCATGAGGAGGACTCCAGTGAGGCAACTTCCAAACAGGAGTCCGGTGGTGAGGTTCGATCGTCCAAGGCTCGATTGGACGTTCTAGAAGGACAATTGGCACAGACCAATGCCCTGCTAGAGACTCTCGTACGCAAGCTAAAGCGTGATGAGAAGCGGAAGAAAAAGTGAAAGACTGCGGATGCTGGCAGCGCAGAAGGTGCGGACCCTTCGGCAGGGATTGAGGCAAAAACAGACAAGGTCGAACAGACCGAAGTGGAATCAGTCCCTCAGGCAGTTCCCAAGTACAAACCGAAGCCCCCACCGGTCTTCAAGGGAGTGAACGACTATAAGGTGGTGGAGGATTGGTTTTACGATATGGAGGACTACTTCTGAGCGTTGCGATTACCGAGCTCGGAGAAGGTCCCATATGCTAAACCATACTTGGCAGATAATGCCAAGTCTTGGTGGAGAACAACGGAGGCCAACGAAGGACCGGTGGCCACTTGGGAAATGATGAAGGCGAGGATCCGCGCAACTTACGTTCCTCCGAATGCTACTCTGCACCTAAGGGACGAGCTGAGTAGGCTGAAGCAGACCGGAACCATTCAGGAGTATGTGAATGGGTTTATGGCAAAGAGGATACTTGTCACGGACATGGGGGATATGGATGCGTTACATGCCTTCATATCAGGTTTGCAAACCTGGGCTCGCGGCGAAGTAATGCGATGGAACCTGACCAACTATAAGGAAGCGTTGGATGCGGCCATCAAGGTGCATTTCAACAATAACCTCGGATAATTTTGTGGCTGCAGACATAGTCCGGCAAGCCGGACTAACGGTGCAGCGGCTAGGCAAACCAAGGACTATAGAGTTTGTTCAAGGTAGCCAAAGCACCGATGAGGTACTTCGACAAGCGAGAGTCGAAGTGGGGACTTGGAAGGTGGACATGGATTTCACCGTGTTGGACATGGTGGGATTTGACGTGATCT
This sequence comes from Selaginella moellendorffii, assembly GCF_000143415.4. Lineage (NCBI taxonomy): Eukaryota > Viridiplantae > Streptophyta > Lycopodiopsida > Selaginellales > Selaginellaceae > Selaginella > Selaginella moellendorffii. Next base: position 288,487 of record NW_003314334.1, read on the forward strand.
TCAGAATGGACTGGTTCAATCGATTCGTGGTAGCCCTGCATGGACAAGGTAGAAACCTTGTGGTACTGGCGAATGCCCAAGGAAGAAGATCTAGGGTGGAGGCCCAAGATCTAAAGGTAGGGCAAAGCAAGGCCAAAGATTCCTGCTTAAACTTGGTGTCCACGAGAGGACAACTCACTAAAGGAACTAAGGCGGCCTTTTTGTGCTTACTCTCGGTGAAGAGTGACAAAAAGACAGGAATGGAAGAAGTACCTTTAGTGATCCAGCGGGTGTTGGACTAATTCCAGGATACCATGCCGGAGGAGCTACCGGCGGGGCTACCCCTAGCACGACCGATAGAACATAAGATTGAGCTGGTCGAGGGTGCTGAGGCAGTGGTTCGTCCCCCTTATCGTTTGAACGAAAAGGAACTCAAGGAGCTCAAGTGCCAACTAGAGGAGTTGGTGGACAAAGGGTATGTTAGGTTGAGCAAGTCGCCGTATGGGGCGCCGGTGTTATTTGTGAAAAAAAAAGATGGATCTATGCGCATGTGCATAGACTACCGGTTGCTCAACAAGTATACAAAGAAGAACAAGTACCCTTTGCCAAGGATTGAGGACCTGTTCGATAGGTTGGGAAAGGCAAAATACTTCTCGAGGATTAACCTAAGGTCAGGATACTACCAGATCAAGGTAGCCGAGGAAGATGTCGAGAAGACAACCTGTCGAACGAGGTATGGGAGCTTTGAGTTTCTGGTAATGCCCTTCGGGCTATGTAATGCGCCGGCAACGTTTTCGGCGCTAATGAACCACATCTTTGTACCCTATCTGGATCACTTCGTGGTCGTCTATATCGACGACATCCTGATCTATAGCGAGACGCTAGAGGAGCATGTCGAACACTTGGCGAAGGTGTTTGAGAAACTAAGGGAACACAAGCTGTATGCTAAAGAGAGCAAATGTGACTTTGCTCAACAAGAGGTAAAGTTTCTCGGGCATGTGGTGGGCCAGGACGGGCTCAAGGTGGACCTGGAGAAGGTCCAAGCGATCCAGGAATGGGAGCGACCATCCAATGTACACGAGTTGAGGGCATTCCTGGGGCTATGCAACTACTATCAAAAGTTTATCAGACACTATTCGAGAGTAGCCCTGCCCTTAATGGACCAAACAGGAAAAGGGAAGATGGTGTGGACAGCGGAATGCGAGGCGGCATTCGTCCACCTCAAGGGGAAGTTGAGGAAGGCTCCCGTATTGGCATTACCAGACTTTGGTAAGGACTTTGAGGTAGAAATGAATGCTTTGGACTTTACGTTGGGTGCAGTTTTGAAGCAAGACAACCATCCGGTAGCGTTCTTCTCGAAGAAGCTGGACAAGGCTCAACGGAAGTGGCCTGCCCACGAGAAGGAATTGTTTGCAGTGGTCAAGGCGCTCAAGGAGTGGCGACACTACCTTGGGAGACACTTCAAGGTTTACACGGACAATGTGGCAACGAAACACTTCTTGTCACAGCCCGACCTAAGAGGGAAACAAGGTCGGTGGGCCAATGCCTTGGCCGAGTTTGATTGCGAAATTCTGTACAAGCCTGGGAAGAGCAACATCGTGGCGGATGCGCTAAGTCGAAAAGCAAGCTTGAGGTTGGCAATATCCAGCGCAACAGCAACCTTCTGGGACGATGTGCGGATAGCATATGAGAACGATGGTCTAGCACAGGAAGTGTTGCTGAGGAATCTAGAGGCGCGGGAAGCTCACCAGAGAGGTGAGCTGCCAACGGAAGAGAAATCGGGCTATGCGGAACGCAACAGACTCATTTATTACAAGCAAATGAGGGTGTATATTCCAGAAGGGGAACTAAGGAAGGTGGCCTTAGAAGAGTGTCATGACAGACCTCTTGCGGGACACGGTGGAGTGCCCAAGACGATGGGCTTACTCAAAAGGAAGTACCATTGGCCAGATATGGTTAAGGACGTCCAAGACTATGTAAAGACATGTCCAACATGTCAGCAGGTAAAAGCCGTGACTAAGGCTAGTGGGGGCTTGTTGCAAAGCATCTGAATTCCAGATCGCCCGTGGAAATGTCTTACGATGGACTTCATCACGGGACTCCCCCCAAGCGAGGGGTTTGATGCGATATTTGTGGTGGTGGACCGATTTTCGAAAATGGCACACTTCATACCCACCACAACGGAGGTGGATGCGGAAGGTGTGGCAAAGCTGTTCTTCGAACAAGTGGTTCGAGTGCGGGGAAGACCGGAAGAGATCATCTCAGATCGAGATAAGATCTTCACTAGTAGGTTCTGGAGGACTCTCCTAGAACAGTATCGCACCAAGTTGAAATTCAGCACAGCCTATCACCCACAGACAGGTATGGGGTATTGAGTCAAGTTGTTGGCACTAACACTTCTTGACAGACGGACAAACGGAAAGGGTGAATAGGCAGCTGGAGGATTATTTGCGATGCTATGTCTCGGGAGACCAGACCGATTGTGTAAGTCATTTGGGACTTGCAGAAATGTGTTATAACAACTCACCACATTCGAGTATCGGGGTGAGTCTATGGGAAGTCATCAATGGGCGAGCTATTGAAGGTCCTGTGGAACTCGGCGTGGCCGAGTATCATGGAGAGTTGCCCGCAGTGGAGGCATTCACGGCGGAAAGACTCAGCATTTGGAATCTAGTGAGGGATTCTTTGGAATGGGCTCAACAAAGGCAAACCAAATACGCGAACCAGAAGCGTCGGGATGTAGAGTTCCAAGCTGGGGAGAAGGTGTGGCTGAACACCAAGAACCTCAGACTACCAAGTGGGATCAGCCGAAAGTTGACCCAAAGGTAAAGATGCATGTATTCCTGTAAATGAATTGATCTTGAGTTCCTTAAGCAGGTTCACGGGGCTTTACGAGATTGAGGCACGAATCGGTAAAGTGGCTTACCGACTCCAACTTCCTCGAGAGATGGGGAAGATGCACCCAGTGTTCCACGTGAACTTACTCAAGCCGTACTTTGAGGATCCGCTTCGCAAGGACCAAGTGAGACCTTTACCTGAGGTTATCCAAGGGGAAGAAGAATACGAAGTCGAGGCCATCCTCAATGCGCGCAAGAGCAAGTAACAAGGACACGAGATGAGAGAGTTCCATGTGAAGTGGAAAGGATTTCCACACTGCGAAGCAACATGGGAACCGGAGGAGAACCTAGCGAACGCGCGAGATCTAGTGGAGGAATTTCTGCAAGGCAGAACTCTATGTACTTATGCAAAATTCAATTAAAAATATCAATTTGCAAAGTTGAGCAAGTGGCATATGTTGGGACCCGAAGGCGCGCCAAAGGTAAGCTAATTAGCATGGGTTGGATAGGTCGACTAGGCGTAGGGCACTACGCCCGACTCCCCGTGGGGATGTCGAATCCGTAGACATATTCTACGGAGGTTGGGTTTGAGTCCCAACCCCCTAGTAAAGCAAGGCTAGGTTCAAGTCCCGACCCCATACTAGGGCGTGGTGAGGTGAGGAGTATAGGGACACCTATATTCCGTTGTCATGGGCTCTTGGCCGGGGAGGCTAACTTAGGCACACCGCTAAGTGGGGGGATGCCCCCGGAGACATGGTCAACAAGTCGTAGGATAAAACGAGATGTTTGATGTGGGCATCGAACTTCTTCTATGGGTGGTGGAGTTGTAAGGAACCGACTCCCCGAGATGTCATAGGCTAAAGGATCCCCAAAAGCTTGACCGAAATGACAAAGAGTTCATCGAATGGGACCAAGTCGAGGATCGAGTCCAAGACTGACTTTAGGACCGAGTTCGAGATAGAGTCCGGAATCGAGTCCGAGACCGACTCGGGGACCGAGTTCGAGTCCGAGTTCGAGACCGAGTTCGAGACGGAGTCCGAGATCCGAAATCGGGTCCGAGACCGAGTCTGAGGTCGAGTCCGAGGTCGGGTCCGAGATCAGGTCCGAGATCGAGTCCGAGATCGAGTTCGAGACCGAATCCGAAGTCGGATCCGAAATCGGGTCTAAGATCGAGCCAGAGACTAAGTCCAAATAGCCCCTTGAGTCCGCGATTGTATGCTCAACAAAGAAGAGATGGTTAACGAACAAAGGTTAAACTCTTTTTTTTTAATCTTCCCTTTGCTTAATAAGAATACGTATATTTATACTGTCGTTTTAAACATCGTATGTACATAATCATAACGGCGGCAGCGGCGGTGGTGCCTTCGGGTAATACAGTAGCTTCTCCAGCCGCAGCACTACGCCGCAGTGGTAAGGCAGCACTGGATGCCGGTGGAGATACATGGGACTGATGGTCAGCCACGAGAGGCCATAAAATTCCGCTCCAAGTTGCTCTAGAACGTAGCGGATTTGCAGCTTGATGCCGCTGCTGCTCCCTGGCTTCCCTGTGCCCACACTGCTGCTACTACCGGCGTTGTCACACAAGCCATTCCCACCCAGACGCATCCCTTGCATCTCCTGTCTCGAGCCTTGGAGGAGCCGAAGTGTGCTACGAGACCGTTCTGGAGTGTCCTCGGCCATTCCTCCTCCATGGAAACATGAACAACCTCGGCTCGTAGAGCTGTGGTCGGGCCGGAGATGACGTAGCCGGATGCAATGGGAGAGATGGAGCCTCTGCTCTGTATCCACTGTCCAAATGCCGTGGCGTTGGCTACGGACCATGTCGAAGCCGCTGGAATAAAGTATCAGTCAGCGAATACGTAAATACGAAAAAAACTTCTAGCTTACCAGTTGATTCGGTCAGGCTCGGCCCCTGCAATAACTCGTCACCAGACACCGTCCCCAAGGTTACACCGGCCAGCATCCCAGCATGAAAGTTGATCTCCGGCTTTGGGAGTAAACCACGCAAAACAAAAGAGGCCGAATCACCACGGGCCATGCTCTGGATTCGTCCAGCCAGTGAGGTTGTGTCTTGCTGGGAACTTGTAAAACTCGCGACAATCTGGAGAGAGGGCTTTGGATTCACCGTCAGAGGCGATAACTTCATCCTATGTACGTTCCAAACAGTAAACGTTTTCAAGCATTTAAAAAGCTCGTTCTCTCGTGGGCTGGCAGGACATATTTCAGATCACATGTACAAGCCAAAGCAATGCCAACGATTGCTATTTTGTTGTAGCCATGGTTTATGGACAGTGCCAAGTACGACATTGGTCCCATTACACCTACTGTGTTTGGAGGAAATGGCTCACTGTGTTGACATTTTCAGTGAAGGTGCATTGGATTTGATGGATTTGATAGATATTCATAAACCAACTATTCCAGCTTGCAGGGATTAGGAACTCTCTAACTGCTTCTAGCTTGTTCAGCTCTCCTGAGATTCGGCAGATATTAGTCACCTACAAGGCAGCATTCCTCTCAGCTTTCCGAGCATACTTCTGTTAAACTCCAACAAACTGGGAGGCCATCTTCTCGGGTGAGCCTTCCAAAAATTTCAGCTCCAATGCGACCAACAACAGGTTTGAAGGCAGTGTTCCATCAAGGAACTTTAGCAGCAACCAAACAAGTTGTCTGGGAAGCTACCAACTCAATGTGAACCACTGTACCAACACCAATATGAGAATTGAAGAAACTCTTTGCGTCGAGTCCTTGTTATTGATCATGCTTGGGTTCAATGGTTGACTCTTCCCCATGGCCTGGTTCAATTAAAGTTTGCATTGTTAGTGCAAAATGGTCCTGGGATCCAAACTTTCAGCCAGCTGGAGGGATGGATGCTGTTGGAAAATGGCTGGACAGGCAGGACCTCCTACACCGGTGCCAGGTGCTCTACCAGTGAGCTACCTGCCTTGGTTGTGTGCATATTCAGCTTCGTTCTAACAGATGCTGCCATTTACTCTATTTTATGAGCTCTCAACACAGGAGTAATCCAGCTTTCCCTACCTAAGAGCAAAAAATCGATCGGGGTAGCACCCCTGGTACAAGGGTTGCTAGTGGCATATATGTTTTCAATACAGACAATATATGTGACAACAGAAAATGAATATAAAAAATCAAAATGGTCGAGACGAGCATTTTTCCAAAATAAATTGCCACCGTATGCAACTTGTTACCCTGCACCCTTGCAACCGTGCCTGATCGTTTTTCAGGCCTAGGCTCTCCAGCTTCGGTCCGCTCATTCTATCAAGGGCTGCAATCTCTACGTTTGCTGAACGTGTATGTACATTCCCCATGTCCCAATGGGACTAATACAAAAAATGGGCGTGCCGCCCTCTCCATGAGCTACTCTACGTGATCCTCATATGCCGCAGCTAGACCTAGTCCTGGAGTAGAAGTGGACGTGGTCGTCTCGAGCGAATCATGTCGATGTCCAAGTCTCCCCCACGAGCTGACCTTAGAACAGAGTCTGGGGGGCGCCATTGCCAGCGAATCTCGCCACCTCCCAATTTGCCGAAGCATGGGAGCCACCTGGATCTCCACTCCTCGAGCTGCCTCGGTTTCGCCCGCTCTTTCAGGATGGTGTAGTGAAGACGCACCGCTGCAAGAGTGAGTCTCCACCATGATGCCACCACTGCCGATATTCTCGCTTGTTGCCCATCAAAGCGACAGTGGTTCCGCGCCTCCCAAAGTGCCTGCAGTCCTGTTGCCCTCCAAATGGACCAGCGCTCTTGGCCCAACGCCTCCCAGATGGACATCCCAACTTCAGCCCCTGTCACGTCCCACCGGACTCGCATGTTCCATCGGTGCCGTCCGTAGCAGCGAATACGCCTCCAAGCTGGACCAATGGCTGGGCCTCTGGCTCCCTCAAACCAGTGGAGGATATCCCCACTCCGAGCCTCGAACTCTGGAATGTCTCCGAGTTCCTGCGTCGCCTTGAAGATCTGTCGCCAAACTTCTCTCGCCACGTCGCATTCCCATAGGACATGTTGCGCTGTCTCCAACTCGCCACACTCCTTGCACCGTCGGCATGCTTCTTCCTGGAACCGCTGTCCTACCGGCAGCCCGTTATTTGCCACCAACCAAGAGGTGGCCTTGACTTTCTCCTGTACCGGTAGTTTCCAGAACGCAAGCGTGTTGCCCACCACCTGATTTGCTTCAACTCCTTGCTTGATCCATTTCTTCCAGAGCTTGGGGATCTCCCCTCGGGCCTCCTCCCTGCTGGTCAAGAGACCATCCCTTGCTTCCTTGACGCCGAAGGAGAAGAAGCTCCTCGCTCCTCGTTTCCATGCTGCGGGGTCCCAATCCAGATCCTCGATGAGCTGCTGTCGCCACCATCTAAGAATGCCTTCCCCTTCTAGTGCAGCCAACGATTGAACCACCACCGATTGTTTCGGAGCCTGTCGTATTACTCGAATCCTACCCTTGACCTCGTCATCCGTCACCATCGGCATGACCTGTTCGTCCCCTGCTGGCAACAGCATGTCGCCTCTCAAGACTCGAAAAGGACGCCCAACATTTTGGTCTGGAGACACAACGAACCATACCTCCACATCCCTGTCCTCCCAAGCTGGTGTTGGGGCCGTAAACGCCCGTGTCCAGGCCCCCAAGCTAACTCGTTCCCTGTCTGACTCCACGTCCCGTTGCAGAGCCACAAAGTCTCCAGATTTGAGACAACGCCTAGGCCAGAGCTGCCCCTGCTTCGCCTCACTCACTGCTCTGATAATGCGAAGAAGATCAAGGTGGACTTTCCTCCACCGTCCCGGGTTAAAGACCTGCATATGTCTCGTAGTCTTCCTCCTGTCCTTGTCCAGAACCCGCACCAGCTGCTTGAGAGTTCGGAAGCCTGCGCTATGTAGCTTTCTCCAGATTGTGTAGTGGTCCTCCCTGCCCAGTGTCCTATCGTCCAGTTTGAAGAGGTCGTTGAAGAACAGGGGCTGGTTCAGCCAGTCCTCCGCTCGCCCTGGCAATTCCCTACTGACTGGAAACGCGCTCCATAACCGGAGAAGCCCCTGGACTAGAGTGCCGCCCTTGACTACTTGCTTCGGCCCCTCGGCAAAGAGCCAACGTGGATCTTCTTCCCACGGTCTTGCAGTGTTGTGCTTGGGCCGGATTGCCAACAAGTTCTGCCTAAACATGAGTCTCCAAGGTTGATTACCTGGTTGAAGGCCCATGAGGAGGATTTTGTACCGTAGCGCCTTCGCCATGTCACTCGGATCGATTACTCCAAGTCCTCCCAAGACTCGCGGACGTGCTGTAGATTGCCACGCGACCTTGGCCATGCTCCTCCCTGTGACCAGAGCGCCCCGCCACAAATACTGACGGACCATCGTGCGTACCTTTCTAAGAGTGCGTTCTGGAACAGGCCAGATGGAGAGGTGGTACCAGATGCCAGGCAGAATGATGCTCCTAGCGACTACCACTCTCGCTGGCAAGCCGAGTTTCCGGGGAGCCCACTTCTGGATTGACGTTCGTACCCGTCGGAGCAAGGTGTCATCCTGAAGTGCTGCACTGAACCGAGTACCAACCTGGATCCCCAGGTACCTAGCGTCTTCTCCTGGTTTGAGCCACTGGAAGCCAATGTCCTGCCCCCAAGATTCGATGCCTGGTCGCCCCCAATTTATGCCCACTGATTTGTTCCAGTTAATTGCTGCACCAGCCGCGAGGTTGAACGTCTCCAGCGCCTTCTTAGCTGCATCCATGTTCTCCTTAGTCGCAAGTAGGAACAAGGCAGTGTCGTCCGCAAAAGCACCATCAAGGAGTTCCCGAGACACCCTTGTGGTTCCCGGAAGTTGCTGTCTCGCAGCCGGCAGTGTGAGTCCTTTAATGCGTCCGCCTTCCGCTAGAAACGTACCCAGGGCCTCAGCCACAATCAGAAAAAGATAGGGTGCTAGTGGACACCCTTGGCGTACTGAACGTCCCAGCTGGAAACTCGGTCCCGTCTCGCCATTGATTGTGACTCTGCTTGTGGCTCCTCGGTATAGTAACGAGATCCTAGTGACCATCTCTCTCGGGATGCCGATCGTGTTCATGCACTCCTCTAGGAACCTCCAGTCCACCCGATCGTAGGCCTTCTCGAAGTCCAAAAGCCATGCTGCAGTTTGTTGGTTAGAGATCTCTGCCCATCTCTGAGCCAGCAGGTACGTCCAGATGTTTTCTGCGATTTGCCGCCCTGGAACAAACCCTGTCTGCTGCTCCCGGATGATCAGCGGCATGACAGCTTGGAGCTTGAGGGTCATTGCTTTGGCATAGACCTTGTAGGACGTGTTGAGCATGGTGATTGGCCTCCAATTCTTCAGCTCCTGCAGGTCCCCCCTCTTTGGAATAAGCGCAATCTGGCCCTCAAGGATCTCGCGAGGCAAGGTCCCATCACGTTGAGCATCCCACCATGCTTGTAGCAGCAGCGGGCCTATGGTCTCCCAGTGCTCCTCGAAGAAAATGGGCAAGAGGCCATCGATACCTGGCTGCTTGTCGTTGCTGAGCTTCCCGAGCGCTTCCCGAAGCTCCTCCAGTGTGAGGTCCGTCTTCAGTGAGTCGTGCCACTCATGGGGGACTCGCTGGGGAAGGGACGCAAGCACTTCCACCGCCGCCCTTTCCCTCTCTGGAGTCCACTGCTGGGCCGTATATAGAAGTTGGTAAAACTCCTGGGCGAGCTGTTGCATCCCCTGTTGGTCCTCGATGACTCGCCCGTCACTGTGCTTCAGTCCTAGAATGGGAGGAGAGTCCGTCACTGGCCTGATTCCCCTAAAGAAAGCCTTGTTGAGAAGGCGTTCATTCAGGGCCCATCCATCTTCCATGGCCCGGACGCCCTTGCTCCATGCAGCGTACTCCATGTCACGTAGCTCGGCTTCACGTTCATCCAGTATTGTTTGCCACTTGAGCTCATCTTGCGTGTTCAGCAACATCCTGTGTGCTGCTGCGACCTTCTTCCTGGCCAGTCTAAGGTCCTTCATCACCACCCCTTTGAGATCCTTCTGGCGCGCCCGGAGCTTCTGTGAGCAAGACAAGAGCACAGGGATCAGTCCCAGCTTGTTCTGCGCAAGGGCGTCATGTATAAGCCCAATTGCCACCGGGTCTCGCAGCGTGGCTCTAGTGATTGATCGCTGGACCGCTGTCCCTTTGTCCCTTTGGAGCTGGATCACGCATCTGAGGGGGTCGTGATCTGAGAAGGAGGCAAATCCCAGCCACGTTTTTAGGCTTCCCCCATCCTGCCGTATGCGAGACGAGGCGTAAATCCGGTCCAGTCTCGACTGGGAGGATACTGTCTGTCGCCTTGTAAAAGGGTGAGCATGAGGTGCGAATCCCGCAGCATGCTGGAGGTCCATGAGCCCCAGTATGTCCATGAGCTGACTCCACTGCTTCTGTTCACGTGGCTGAATTGTTTCCTGCATACCCCTGCGATCGCAGACGTCCTCGACCATGTTGAAATCTCCCAGGACCAGCCATTCATCTGCTTGCCCCTGTGCAGACTGTAACACACTCAGCCAGAATTCTGCACGTCTCCCTTTCTTCGTTGGTGCATAGACGTTGATTATCCCCACCCGTCCAAAGTGGAGGTGAAGGACAAGCAATTGAGCCTTTCCTGGGACGAGAACAAGGTGGTTTCGTACCTGAGCAGACCATTTGGTTGAGACTACCACTGCTGTGCCCCCTCCTGGTCTGGCCACTGCTTGCGTGGCCGGGTTCCACCAGAGCCGTCCCCTCATTCCAAAGGTGTAGTCTGGGGCCACAGTCATTTTGTGCTCTTGCAAGCATAGGATGTCGATATCTCCTTCTAAGCTGATCTCTCGGATGTGGGACTTGAGCTGCGCCCTTTTGTTGAGTCGACTGCCGGTCCAGCTGAGTCCCCGGCAGTTCCAGGTGACGAGCGTGAGAGTTGTCATGGAGCCACGTACTTCCAAGAAAGTGAGGAGTTACGGGGTCTCGCCCTCCATTCTGTGGAGATGGTCCACACCGCAGTCATCTTCCCCCTGTGCTTCGTCCAGGAGAAGCCTCGGACAGTGTACTTCGCAAAGCCCGTCCACTCAGTGATAGCACTCTCCATGCGTGTGTGGTAGTCTCCAATAGTGACGACCTCTGGGAAGGCTGTGTTCCCGCGGCACATCAGCCAGTCTCCCGCCTCTGTGGGACTTAATTCCCGCTTAGGGGGAATCCACCTGACCGCCATTCCTACTGTTCGAGGGAGGACCGGCTGGAAGCCATCTCCTTCGACATCCGTAATAGGTCCCTCGAACAGTTTGGGCTGTGAGGATGAGCCCAAGAGTGGTGGGGCGACCGGGAAGCGAATGTGGGGAGCTTGGTCCGGAGGGCGTGCCTTCAAGATCCGCTCCTGCTCTGCAGGTAACTCAAACGGCTTCTGGGATGCCAACCTGTTCCGCTTGACTGAGCAGGCCTCCTCCCGGTGTCCAGCGCGCTGGCAAAAGTTGCATCTAGGTTCTGAGTTCTCCGTTTGGATCCTGATATACTGGCCCAGCACTGCGATCTCTGTCGGGATTTCAGCCGGGGCTGACACGAAAACTTTGAGACGGATGGGACCTAGCACACCCTCTGCTTCTACAGTGTCGAGGCCGGCCGCTATCTGGCCAATACTTCCTTCAACCAGCTCCTGTATCACCGGTGTGATCCGCATTTCCATGGGAACGTCCCACAATGCAATGTTCACTGGAAAGCTCCCGCCCTTGAGACGAGCCTGGTCCTCTGCGGTGAACCTTGGGATCCATGGGTGGAATGACACCGCCCAATTCTCGTCAATGAGGCCATGCATGGCCTCCGCCTGAGACCGTGCCTCCTCTGTCTCAAAGACAACTGTGTAGCAGCCCTTCCCATGCGGCAGCATCTTCTTCATGAGGATTCCCTGGCCCAGCGTTGCATTGATCCAATCGTTAGCCATGCGACCTGTTGGGAACTTCCCCCTGAAAACAGCAATCAGTGCCTTCTTGCGGAGTTCCTCTTCCTTCTCTGCTACTGCTCTTTGCAGAGTCTCAGCCAGCTTGACAGGGACGGCCTTTCCTCTCGTGTCGTCGTGGACCAAGTGACTTCCACCTTCCCCTACTGCTGCCACCTTGTGCTCTTCGGCCTGACCATGTGTTCCCTCGTTCACTTTATGTGAGGTGTACTCCTTGTTAGCATCACTGTTCCCGTCCGAGGAGTGCAGCGCTTCTACCACCTTTCCGCAGCCCCGAGTCTTCCTCGCTCTCGACTGGGCTTTTGCCACTCGCTCCGGGGTGTCAACCTCCTGGTGCTGGTACGCCCGAGACTCTGTTCTCTTGTCTGGCAGGGCGTGCTCCTCCTCAAGGAAGGCTTCAACTGTGTTTGTCCAGGCTGGGTCCTCCTTGGCAAGTCTCAGAGTTTTAAGCTTCCGCCGCGTTGCTCGCTTCACTTTCTTCTTCTCACGCTTGGTCTTCCTCTTGTTGAAGGCATCGCGGTCCTGGAACTGAAGTGTACCATCTGACTGTTCCTCCAGTGAGCACTCCGTTTCTGGCTCTGTTTCTGGCTCTCCGAGTCCCACTTCAACTGTTGGTGTTGGCGTGGTAGCCACTTTGCCACCTTGTTCTTGCGCCCATGCATCGAAGAGGTCCGCTTGCTGTGTGGCCACTGCCTTCGTGATTATCCCTTGAGCTTCACGCAGTGCAGGGCCCAACACGAGGTCCTCTCCCAAAGGACTCAGATCCAGCTCTCTGATCGTGCACATCAGGGTTGACTGGAGTTCTTTGCGTACGGGAAGCGGAGAACTTTGGATCCTTTCCTCAAAGTGGTGGGGGTCCCAGACCAGCCTCCCTGCCTTGTCGAGTCGTGGGAGTGGAGAGGGAAGCGACTCCTTCTGCTCCTCGTGTGGTGTTGTGGGAGAGTCCGGATCTGATTTCCTCACTTGTTGTAAGTGCGCAGGGTCCACCTGGTGTGTTTCCTCCTGTACTCTTGCATGTACTAGATCAGGGATGAGCCCGGCCACGTCTGTAGGAGTTTCTGGGTGGGACAGGGGGTTCCCACCAGCTGGGCATGAACTTGACGCATTCCCGTAAGCAGGGAGTGTGCCAGCTGCGCAGTCCTTCCGAGTCTTAAGGTTCTCTGTTAGAATTGCGAGAGCTGCACGACGTGCATCCCACAGAGAGATGTTCCCCACGTCTTCCCCCTCATCCAGTTGGTGAGTTAGCTGCGAGACTTCATGCTGGATTCGCTGTGCTGACTCTCGACACACCTGTTCCGTGAACTGCTCACTGTTCCAAAAGACTATACCACCGCTTGCAGGCTTCGGCAAGAACAAGTGCAGACAATCTGTGCTATCTCCACCCTGACTCAAGTCCATGCAGCGCCTCGTCACTGGAGGCTGTGGGCTGGATCGGGGCCTCACACTTGAGGAACGAGCTGGTGAAGATGGGAGTGAAGCTCTGGGCTTGTTTGTCAGGTCCGACAAGCATCTGTGGGCAAACTTCAGTGTCCGAAGAAGCGGCTCCTTGTTCTGTCCTAGGACCACGGCTGAACGGTCTGGCTCTCTAGAGATCTCCTGGCCTGGTTGTGCCTCTGAATGGGGGATTGTGAACTCACCTTCTAGTGAGGCCTCCATGTTGAGCCTGCAAGACAGAAGTGCATCGTCCTGTTCCCCTCTATTTTTGGACGTTCTGGGTGGGGCAGACTTGAGTTCTCCTGTCCCACGTCCTGGCTTGGCTGCTGCTGCACGTGCTGCTGCTCTGGTGGTGACCCCTGCCCTGACCCTGGTGTGCCGCTCCTGTACTTCTGTGAGACATCCAACCCTGTGAATCCCTTCAACGGCGAAAGTGTTTGGGATAAATCCCCGCAAGCCTTCCTGACTTGTAACTGACCCGAGACCCTCACGAAGCTCCTGGACTCCAGCCAGTGCCCAAGCAAGTGGGTGAGGGGAGGTAGCTTCGTCCTCTCCACCACTCTCAGTGGGCATCTCGTCTCTGGCTTGGCTTTTACTTCCAGCTTGTTCCAGGACCTGTCCATCCCCCAGCCCTGAAACATCCACCACTTCTATCCCGCAATCTCTACGTTTGCAACACTGGAGCTGATATTTGTTTTTGTGCTGAGACTGGGCATTGTTCCCGCATTTTACCGGTGAATCTTCGCAAAGCAAGCCACTATCTAATGCCAATTTGGCATTAGATGTCCTTTGGCATTGCCAAAGGACATTCAGCTCGCCCGTCACATCCGTGGTGAGAGGGCTTATCTTACTGCATTAAGATATCCATTGTGTCAAGGACACACGTTTTGAACATTTCTAAAGCACCAATGCTGGACTTCAAAAGCCCATCAGATCTGCAATAGAGAAGTATGGCTGGAAGCGGCAATCTCCCCGTGCTCGTTCTTCTTCTGTTGGCCTCGTTATCCTGTGAGAGAGATCTCCACTTGTATGTTCGATTCTAACTCGGACTCCTGTTCTTGCAGCTGCTCAAGGTGGTGTCGTCGAGGTTTGCAATGGTGACCTCACCTATACCGATTGCAGCAACTGCTGTAGTCTGAAGAAAGGTTGTGTCTATCTGCAACCTGGTTCAGGACAAGTCACTTGCATTGGCGGTGATTCAAGGGCTTGTACCCGGGAGTGCCAAGGTCCGAAGTTGGCCGTATGCCCATTGCCTTCATCAGGATTCCCAACATCAGGCATCAAGGTGCTCAAGGGAAAACTCCCACCCCGACAACCTGGATGCGGTTACTACAACATCGTTAACGGTGACCCCATCCCGCGGCTGGAGCAGCAGGGCACAGATCAAGGTAACCGCCTTGTTCATTATGTTCAGGAAGCTCAGCCCTCTCCGATAGAGCTCATGGCAGGAAGGAAGTGTAAGCTTGATTCGATTGTGGAGGTCTGCAATGCCGAGGTCTCCAAAGATAACTGTGGTTGCTGCTTCGGGAAATCCGGTTGCATCTACTTGGAGAATCCATCCGCAAACAGCACCTGCCTGCCTACTGAAGACCCCATGGGGGTTTGCGCCCTCGTTTGCCTGCCCAGAGTGTCCATTTGTGCCAAGTCTGTAACTTTTCAGGGCACCACCCTGCAGTCTTGCAGGAATGCACGCCGCAGCTGCGAGGACATGAAAGAGGGCTGCAGTCTCTACGATCGCAACACCGGAGCTGATCTCTGCGCTGCAGGGGGTATCGCTCTGCCTGTCTAGTCTAGTTGCTGAAACTAGTTATGGGCATTACTATTATGAATGAATAAGGCTGCTTGCTATAATCCATTGTTCTCAAGACTGAAGTAAACAATCCTAGGCTCTCAAATCTACTATAGATCTAGAAACTTCAGAGACTCCACTATAGAGAGGCATTGTATGCATACCTTGCAATCAAAAGCTTTGCTTGTTCCCAATTTGAGGTGTGTTGGATTGCTAAGTACCAAATCCTTGTTCTCGGGATCCATCACCCAGTCCATCCACAGGACAACTCCATGGCAGAGCCCAGTCTTTACAACGCTAACCTGTGCAAAAGTAGCAGAAAACATTAAGTGGTACCAAAGAGGACAGAATTGAATAACCTTTGCAAATCCACTTAGACTCTTCCTGACGCATGTTGAACTCGAGCAGCGAAAACGGTTTTGTCAATGACCTGTGATCAAAGCCATCGACTTCTTCAAGGCGACAGCGGCTTTGCCACAAATCCTGATTTAGCCAACATGAAACCAAAGTCACTGCAGAGAAAATAATCAACTTACAGGAAGATGACAAGCCATCCCATAGAGAATTCCAAAGCAGGGAACTATAATAGGGTTCTCTGATAGCAACGGACTTAGCGTCGTTCTCTCGTACCTGGATTCTCACTGCTTTAAAACAACTTCCAACTCTTTAGAAAACGAAACGAAAACGAACCAAAACCGAAGCTGCTTCCACGGCAACGCATGCTCGTACGTGGCGTAATAAGGCTCCCCTAGAAGAACATCCACCTGTCGCGAAAAGAAAGAAACCCGTCCATATCCAATGGAGTTGCAAGACTGTATACTTTATGCCCCTTGAAATCGTCCCCAGTGAGATGCTTGCCGTCTTTGTGTATAATAGACAGCTTGCTCGCGACGCTCTCCAAGTACTTCAAGCCATCTCTTCTACAGCCTGGAAACAAGCCAGCCACATGGCAGGATCCATGCGCTGTAGATAGAGCACACACGGCGCTCATCAGGCCGTCATCCCGAATGAGACAGTTTCCAAGTTCTCGTTCTCCAAGCTGGACAGAAAGAAAAAGAAACAATCGTACTCACAGATTCAAAACACACTTACAGCTTTCTGAATGGCAGACTGTATGATAGAACGCCTGCTACCGTCACCAAGCATGCGACACCTTTGTAGGCTCAGCTCGAAACCAGACGCTGAACTATTACAGCGTACACCATTGATGTCATACCGCACTGACGCTTCATCATGGCTGACTACGACGCGAAGCTCCGACTGCTCCTCCACCGAAACACCTTGTCCAGGAAGAAACCACACACATTGTTTCCAATGGTCACACCACTCGCTTGCCCCTGAGAACACAAATCTGCGGAGTTACTCAAAGAATCGAACAGGAAAACAAACCTCTGATCCAACGAGGAGCAGTTGAGTAGCAAACCAGGCCATCTTTGTCAAGCTGCAGCACCCACCTTGTCAAGTTCAAGCAGAGAAGAAAGCGAACCAAGAAGTAGCGAATCCGAGCAAGTTTCGTACCATGAAACTATTGCGTGAGCAGTCCCAGAGAAGTTGACATGCACGGCTTGATTAAATTCTCCACGCACATCTGGAGCTCTATAGAAGTCAAGAACGAAGGCCTCAAACGGCTCGGAAAGCTGCAGCGCCACGGGTTTTGGTAACTTGTAAGAGAACTCTACTAAATTACCAGCTTCATACCGGGGATTTCATCAACGTGAAACGCATGCTGTCTGTGCTTGAAGTAAGAGTAGAAATCATTGGGAGCGAAAGCCAATCCGTCCTGCAGCTGGTCTTCTACCCCTTGAAGGTCGTGCAATCTCCAGAGAAAGTCGCTCTCGACTAGCTAAGAGAAAGAAGTAAACTCAACACTGAGCTAAGAAAAAAGACTTTGCTATATACCTGGGCATACACAGTAGCTCGATATGGCACTGTGGCAGCATTAGGCCGGAGTAAATGCTCATGAGCGTTCCTTAGACTTGGAATGATCCCTTCTCCAAGCAACTCCGAGTCTAAAATCTCACACACCTGGAGAGACAAAGAGTCCAGAGGAAACGAAGAAGAAGAATGTGTACAGACTTAGCGTACCAATGCATCGGCTTTGCTAGAGATGTCCACCCCGACTTTGATCTCATCCGAGCCCATATGGAGCAGCTTGATCGCTCCCATCGTCCCATTGTCTCGGCAAACTTTGCGAGCCAGCTTGTACATTGGAAGAAAAGATTCGCAAGCAGTCACCTGGCACTGCTCTTCCATTGCCCGCCAAGCCATGAGCGACAAGAGCCCAGTGCCAGCACTGTCAAGAACGAGCTCAGGAAACGAAAGAAGGATCTCTCTAGCCTCACCCAATGTCCAGGACATGGCCATGGCGGCCGACCTTCGCGATTGCTGAAGAGAATGCCCTGTTCCTGGCGCGATCATTCAGCATGTCAAGATACGAGCTCTCTGCCAGGGGATCGCTCGCATCGCCGCCGTCGCCTCCATCGCCAACGAGAATCCATTCGCTCTCCCCCGTGAGCGCATTGCTTCCTTCTAAAACCCTAAACTCACAAAGAATGAAAGAATGACTGGGTGCTTGGAGCTCATCCATTGCTGTGCAACTCCATCTCAAGCTCTCCAAGCTCACTCCAGGATCCAATCCATCACTAGCGGCGACATCTTCCTTTGCAACAAGCTCATCCAGATGTACGGGAGGTGCTCTACTGTCTCTAATGCCCGCCGCGTGTTTGACTCGCTCCCCAGAAAAGATTCCTTCTCCTGGGATCTCCTGCTCAATGCCTACGTACTGAACGGGGTTTTGGAGGAAGCCCAGAGAATCTTTGCCCCACAAGAGCGTCATGCCTTGGAATGTGCCCTTGGCGGGATATGCCCGGACTGGGCATATGCAAGAGTGCGTCAAGATGTTCGAGTCTGCGGCATGCTCCGAGAATGGACGGCTGGATCTCTCCCAGCAGCTGTTTGGCAGTATTCCTTTGATGTGGCGACGTGGAATGGCATGCTGGCAGCGTATGCCCGTGCCGGTCGTGTAGAGGAATCTACAAACTTCCTAGAAGAGATGCCAGAAAGAAGCCTGGTTTCATGCACAACAACCATGTTTTTAGGGACATTGTCTCCTGGAACTCAATGTTTGCGGCATATGCCAGTCACAGTTGCATAGAGCAGTCAACGTGCGTGTTTGAGAAAATGCCACAGAGGGATCTTGTGTCATGGACCACAATGCTGCTCTTGAAAAGCAAGTGTGGCGTACGGAATCGAGGAGATACAGCACAACTTCAACCCCGTGCCAGAGCAAGGCCTCCTATCCTTCAACACAATGCTCTCGGCATATTCTCAGCATGGGCATCTGACCAAGGCCATAAGAATGTTTGTAAGTCTCCCCCAACACGAATCTGCCACGTGGAATACTGTGCTGACAGCATATGCCGGTAATGGGCATCTGGGCAGAGATTTGAAGCTGCTGGCCCTGATTCCCGTGCCTGACATGGTTTCATATGCCGGGATGCTGGTAGCCCTAGCTCATTTGAGGCATTGGAACTGTTTGGTTCTCTAAAGACACTCCACCTCCCGGACTTGACGTGCTTTGTTTTGGGTCTGGTGGCTTGCAGCCATACTGGAAATGTGAGGCGAGGAAGGTAGTGCCTTTGCTTCAGTGGTAGCAGACTATGGAATGGAGCCAACCAAGCAACACTATCGATGCTTTGTGTGGGCCGGTCAGGGCATCTTAATGAGGCCATTGCAAACCTGCCATATTTTGGAGTGGACTAGCTTGCTTGGGCCAGCCATAGAGTCTTACAGAACGGGGGCCGTGCTGCAAACATGGTATTCAGGATGAATCCAGAGCAGGGAGGAGCGTATGCATTGTTATCCACACTTATGAACCAGTAACACTGTCGTTATAAACACATGATCATCATCGTACAAATAACTTTTCTAGCTAGCGGATAGTGGTCATATTGTAGCATTTGGATTGGCAGCCTTTAGAAAGGCTGACATGGGAAAATTAATCCTATGTTACTAAGGTCATTGTTTTCATCAAGTCTTTCTTGTTTTTTCCATGGCTTTCCGTTCATTCTTTTCAATTCTCCTTGGGTTGCTATTCAAGGTGGTGATAGTGCCAAAAAATTCAATGGCACTTGTGTTCCTCCGGCAATCTTTAGCTTTACTGATTCACTCTCTGATACTGGCAACCGCAACCTTGAAGCAATTGCTGCTGGCGCTTTTAGTCTCTCTGGAAATTTGCCATATTGAGTGACACTTGGAAAAGCCACAGGGGATGGATACATTTGTATTGATTATTTAGCTTGTTCTCTCAAGCTTGGAGATTTTGAGCGTCCTAGCTTGACTTACAATGGAACTTATTTTATGGGCTTGAATTTGGAGTGACTGTTCGTCCAACTAGTATTATAATACTTCTTTCTCATGTTTTATCTACGCAAGTTTCAGGTTTTCTATGACATAAACAATATTACAACTTCATAAAGATAAAGCACTTTATTATATTGGTAATAATCCTAATTATGGTATGCAATATGGAAAATATCAATTCCATCTGTGATGGCTGGCATTAAATCTAGTATTATGGATTTATATAATTCTGGTGCCAAACATTTTCTGGTGATGAATCTTCCTCGTCAAGATTGTTCTCGTGGCTATTTACAAGAGTTTGTTGATATTGGGGGTATGCAATATGTTATTGAGCTTACAAATATTATTAAGCTATTTTGGATATCGTGAATGATATTAAAAATCAGAACGATGATATTGAACTATACTATCTTGATTGAGCTTATGAAATATGGATCAATATGGATTTAAAACTTATAAAGTGGCTTGTTGCAGTGCACCAGGAGATGATTTTCCATTGCAATAATCCAATATTATGTGGATGCGGAACACAAAATGGTACACTATGTGATAATCCAGGTGCACATTTATCTTTTGATGGTTACTCAACATTTTATGAGGTTTCTTGACTTTGTTGAGTATCCTCTGAAATTTAATTCTTATAATTTCTATTATTTTATTTTAATAAGATAGCTTGGTGTTTTGGCTGATCGAGAGAGAATGCAGTTTCATCGAAAGTGGTAGGAATCCAGCAATGCGACATTGGCCGATGCGCCTTGGCTTAGAACCGATATGAGCAAGAAATATGGCTGTGCATTGTTGTGAGGTTAAGCATCGATCGGTCTTTAACCGGTTTAGCGTGATACGTCTGGAAAAGAGCCCCTTGCGTCATGTTCAACAAAGAAGAGATGGTTAACGAACAAAGGCTAAACTCTTTTTTTTAATCTTCCCTTTGCTTAATAAGAATACGTATTTTTATACTGTCATTTTAAACATCGTATGTACATAATCATAAGGCGGCGGCGGCGGTGGTGGTGGTGGTGGTGCCTCCGGGTAATCCAGTAGCTTCTCCAGCCGTAGCACTACGTCGCAGTGGTAAGGCAGCACTGGATGCCAGTGGAGATACATGGGACTGATGGTCAGCCACGAGAGGCCATAAAACTCCGCTCCAAGTTGCTCTAGAACGTAGCGGATTTGCAGCTTGATGCCGCTGCTGCTCCCTGGCTTCCCTGTGCCCACACTGCTGCTGCTAGTGTTGCTGCTACTACCGGCGTTGTCACACAAGCCATTCCCACCCAGACGCATCCCTTGCATCTCCTGTCTCGAGCCTTGGAGGAGCCGAAGTGTGCTACGAGACCGTTCTGGAGCGTCCTCGGCCATTCCTCCTCCATGGAAACATGAACAACCTCGGCTCGTAGAGCTGTGGTCGGGCCGGAGATGACGTAGCCGGATGCAACGGGAGAGATGGAGCCTCTGCTCTGTATCCACTGTCCAAATGCCGTGGCGTTGGCTACGGACCATGTCGAAGCCGCTGGAATAAAGTATCAGTCAGCGAATACTTAAATACGAAAAAAACTTCTAGCTTACCAGTTGATTCGGTCAGGCTCAGCCCCTGCAATAACTCGTCACCAGACACCGTCGCCAAGGTTACACCGGCCAGCTTCCCAGCATGAAAGTTGATCTCCGGCTTTGGGAGTAAACCACGCAAAACAAAAGAGGACGAGGAACGAATCACCATGGGCCATGCTCTGAATTCGTCCAGCCAGTGAGGTTGTGTCTTGCTGGGAACTTGTAAAACTCGCGACGATCTGGAGAGAGGGCTTTGGATTCACCGTCAGAGGCGATGTAACGTTCCAAACACTAAACGTTTGCAAACATTTAAAAAGCTCGTTCTCTCGTGGCTGGCAGGACATATTTCAGATCACATGTACAGGCCAAAGCAATGCCAACGACAATTGCTATTTTGTTGTAGCCATGGTTTATGGACAGTGCCAAGTACGACATTGGTCCCATTACAGCTACTGTGTTTGGAGGAAATGGCTCACTGTGTTGACATTTTCAGTGAAGGTGCATATGGATTTGGATTTGATAGATATTCACAAACCAACTATTCCAGCTTGCAGGGATTAGGAACTCTCTAACTGCTTCCAGCTTGTTCAGCTCTCCTGAGATTCGGCAGATATTAGTCACCTACAAGGCAGCATTCCTCAGCTTTCCGAGCATACTTCTGTTAAACTCCAACAGACTGGGAGGCCATCTTCTCGGGTGAGCCTTCCAAAAAATTTCAGCTCCAATGCGACCAACAACAGGTTTGAAGGCAGTGTTTCATCAAGGAACTTTAGCAGCAACCAGACAAGTTGTCTGGGAAGCTACCAACTCAATGTGAACCACTGTACCAACACCAATAAGAGAATTGAAGAAACTCTTTGCGTCGAATCCTTGTTATTGATCATGATTGGGTTCAATGGTTGACTCTTCCCGGGCATATATCACCTCCATGGCCTGGTTCAATTAAAGTTTGCATTGTTAGTGCAAAATGGTCCCGGGATCCAAACTTTCAGCCAGCTGGAGGGATGGATGCTGCCATTTACTCTATTTTATGAGCTCTCAACACAGGAGTGATCCAGCTTTCCCTTTACCTAAGAGCAAAAAATCGATCGGGGTAGCACACCTGGTACAAGGGTTGCAAGTGGCATATATGTTTTCAATACAGACAATATATGTGACACAGAAAATGAATAAAAAATCAAAATGGTCGAGACGAGCATTTTTCCAAAATAAATTTATGCAACTTGTTACCCTGCACCCTTGCAACCGTGCCTTATCGTTTTTTAGGCCTAGGCTCTCCAGCTTCGGTCCGCTCATTCTATCAAGGGCTGCAGTCTCTACGTTTGCAACACTGGAGCTGATATTTGTTTTTGTGCTGAGACTGGGCATTGTTCCCGCATTTTACCGGTGAATCTTCGCAAAGCAAGCCACTATCTAATGCCAAAGGACATTCAGCTCGCCCGTCGCATCCGTGGTGAGAGGGCTTATCTTATCGCATTGAGATATCCATTGTGTGGTGGCGAACTGCTAACAAGTACACACGTTTTGAACATTTCTAAAGCACCAATGCTGGACTTCGAAAGCCCATCAGATCTGCAATAGAGAAGTATGGCTGGAAGCGGCAATCTCCCCGTGCTCGTTCTTCTTCTGTTGGCCTCGTTATCCTGTGAGAGAGATCTCCACTTATATGTTACAGTCGATTCTAACTCGGACTCCTGTTCTTGCAGCTGCTCAAGGTGGCGTCGTCGAGGTTTGCTATGGTGACCTCACCTATACCGATTGCAGCAACTGCTGTAGTCTGAAGAAAGGTTGTGTCTACCTGCAACCTGGTTCAGGACAAGTCACTTGCATTGGCGGTGATTCAAGGGCTTGTACCCTGGAGTGCCAAGGTCCGAAGTTGGCCGTATGCCCATTGCCTTCATCAGGATTCCCAACATCAGGCATCAAGGTGCTCAAGGGAAAACTCCCACCCCGACAACCTGGATGCAGTTACTACAACATCGTTAACGGTGACCCCATCCCGCGGCTGGAGCAGCAGGGCACAGATCAAGGTAACCGCCTTGTTCATTATGTTCAGGAAGCTCAGGCCTCTCCGATAGAACTCATGGCAGGAAGGAAGTGTAAGCTTGATTCGATTGTGGAGGTCTGCAATGCCGAGGTCTCCAAAGATAATTGTGGTTGCTGCTTCGGGAAATCCGGTTGCATCTACTTGGAGAATCCATCCGCAAACAGCACCTGCCTGCCTACTGAAGACCCCATGGGGGTTTGCCCCCTCGTTTGCGTGCCCACAGTGTCCATTTGTACCAAGTCTGTAACTTTTCAGGGCACCACCCTGCAGTCTTGCAGGAATGCACGCCGCAGCTGCGAGGACATGAAAGAGGGCTGCAGTCTCTACGATCGCAACACTGGAGCTGATCTCTGCGCTGCAGGGGGTATCGCACTGCCTGTCTAGTCTAGTTGCTGAAACTAGTTATGGGCATTACTATTATGAATGAATAAGAAATGTCCCTCCTTGGAGGGGCCGGTGCCAATGTCCGAAGTTACTCGCCATGCAATTTGTGATGGAGTGTAGGAGAAATATTGTATCTTCCTCTGGATCGATAGGAAAGTAGAGCAGGTCCTTGAAGAAGCCGATTCCTTGAGGCTTGGGCTGGAAAAGTATCTTGGTCGCCAGCATCGACGTCAAATAGAGGCGCAAGAACGAGCAGATCTTTTGTGAATTTAGAAGTACAATGGGAACACAACATGAATCAGAATAAAGTAAGAAAGCAAGAAAGAAATTCTGGCTTAGACTCCAGTTATAATTTAACAAAGATTAAGCAAAGAGAAGGCTGCGCTATGTCTGACACTGGCTGTGGACAATACAAGGAGATTGAAGCGATTGGATTCTGAAATTGTCCCCCGTGTCAATGTTAAGTTAACAGTGGTACTATGGAGGAGAAATGTTGAAGAGGTGTGGCAAGAAACCATGCGGACAGTAATATTCAGGAGTCTGCTTGCTAGTGATTTTTGCCGGGTTTGTGGACGATTTCGAAGTTGTATTCTTGTAGTAAAAGGAACTATCTTGATATTTGACTAGATAATCGGCTTGTTGATGGCTGGAGCTTGAATCCATTGTCCTTGAGCCAGGTGGTTGTGTCATTGCTGGGAAGCCTAGGAATATGGTGTATGACGTATCTGAGGTGCCGGGGTGGATGAGCTGGCATCTTTCTCTTCATTTTCTGTGATCGAAGTGCTCACCCCAGTCTTGAGACCCATAACTGTTGGTTGGCTGATCGTGTGGCGCTTGATTGCTGGTGATGAACAGTAGAGATTTGTTAACCGAATTGATCTCGTTTGACTTGGCTTGATTGAAGATCAATGGTGGAAAGTTAACTCAAGTTCAACTGTTGATATCTGCTGAGGTGGCATTGATCCAACGGTAGTTTGACTCTTACAGATTTTTGCTGGAAGTTGGTGGATGAGTTCGTGTTGAATCAAGTTGAGTTGTGTCTAACTGAGTTGAGTTAAAGTTTGTCTGCTGGTGATTGTCAATTGTTGGTTTCGGGGTGTTTGTTGGTTCTGGTCAGAAATTTGCTGAGGTGCTGATGCTGAACGTGTCGATGTGATATGGTCAAAGCTTGTTGAGGTTGACGATCTCAGTGAAGTCTTCGGCAAGCTGACTTTGGCAGTGCCGTTGGGGTAGAGTGCAATGATTTTGAAAGGTCCTTGCCAGTTGGTGTGGAGTTTTTGGCCGAGTTTGCCGATGGGTCCCTGGTACCAGAGAACATGATTGTTGACGCTGTATTTCGGAATGTTGTGCCGGGATGCTTGTTGATCGTGCTGAGCTTTTTGCTGTTTTTGGATGGTGTGAAGTGTCCAGAGGGTGTTGAGTCGAAGCTCGTCAAGATGTTCAAGTTGCTGAAGCCTTTCTTGAATTGTGTGTTGAGATTATATTTGACGGTGACTCGCATGCTCGGGATGATGAATTCAATTGCAGTGATGGCTTCTGTTCCAAAGGCAAGTTTGAATGGCATCATGTTGGTGGTGACTTTATATGCAATTCAATAGGCCCAAAGTACGTCAAGAAGTTTTTTGTCCTAGTCTTTGCCAGAATCATTGATGACTTTTTTGAGGATGGTCTTCAATGTTTTGTTTGTTGCTTCTACTTGACTGTTTCCTTGAGGATAGTATGGTGTTGACATTTTGTGTCAGATTTTGGCGAGATGTTCGATCGTTTCATTAATGAAGTGGGTGCCTCTATTGATGATGAGTTCAAGTGGTGTTCTAAAACAAGTGATGATATTTTTGTAGATGAAGGTTGGAATCTATGGCTCCGATGCAGCCTTGGGTTCAAGGTCAAAGTCCCATGAGCCTGAGTTTTTGGTTGATACAAATGTATACATTAATTTGGGCATATGCTGTAAAGAGGATTGTTCTTGATATTAGATCTGGAAAGGGCATCACATAGAACAATCCTTCCACCTCATCAATATGACCATGCCTTAAGAATGGTTATTGAGCTAAAAAGATGAAAAAGAAAAGAAAAGTGAGTTACCTCTTGAGCAGCTTCCATACTTAATTGATGCAAATCTGCATCAGTTCCAAGGGGAGTATAGTCACAAGGCTGAAACTTAAAGGAATTGACGAAAGGGCACCACCAAGAGTGGAGCCTACGGCTTAATTTGACTCAACATGGGAAAACTTACCAAGTCTAGACATAGTAAAGCTGACTGAAATGTGGTTTTTTTCAGGTGTATGATGCCAAGAGCCAAATCATTCGAGCTACTGGTGAGGATCACAAGAAAGCCGGTGAGGACTTCAAGTGGGCTCTCATGAAGTTGATGAAGAGCTCGACACCATCACTCCAGGCAAGTCTTCAGTGGTGATGCTATGAACTTTGTGGATGTTGCACTGGCTCTGTTCATCTGCTGGTTCAAAGGGTACCAGAAGGTGGGAGGATTTGAGCTTCCAGGCCAGGAAGAGTGGCCTAATCTCTACAAGTGGATTGATGCTGTGAATTCCATGGATATGATCAAGAAATCCACTCCAAGCGCAGACAAGGTTTGTGAATTTGTCAAGTACTACAGTTTGAGAACTACCAGAAGGACACTCCAATCCTCACAAGTCTCCATATCCAGACCATTATACCACTGCAAAGCTGTCCCCTGCAGATCTTGCTTGTATTCCTCCAACTCCTTCTCCTACAGTTATTGCTGGTGAATCAGAGTTTGAGGTTGCTGCTATACTTGATTCATATCTTATTTTCTATATTATATTTTGATTAACCTTGAGAGACGCATTTGCAAGCAAGTCAGCAGTGAGCCTCATCTTCATACCTCAAATAAACTTATAAGCACTAAAAGTGTAGAGTAGAGTGCTATATGGATAACATAATCATAAGAAAATTAATTAAGAAACCAAATCAAAGAATTGTCTTATAAATTTCATGAAGCTCATCAATGGACGCTTCCAGGACTTCATAGGGCAGCCAAATGCAAAGAATGGGACCTGAGAAGAGCTAAGTAAACATCCTTCTTTAGCTGTTAAGATTTTGTGGGCCAGCTCTAGCAGACCGTCATAGCTCTCTTCTCTTATGAAGATGTCAGCGTGCAGTCCACCAGAGCGGCCCTATTTTGATTACAAGGGGATCCATACGGCTAAGAGAGCAGTCGCCCCTCAAGCAAAGCCTCCTCTTTAGCAAATCCCCTGGTCCCCTAAGTTAATCCTACAGTTAATACCGATTATATACAAAATCATGGCCTAATCATGAGATGCCCAAGAACTTGGCTGCGGTGGCAGCACGAGACCTCCTTCCTTTGCTGGCTAGTAAAGGTGTAGAGATCCAAGATTCATGTGGAGTTCCTTGATGTCAGCAGCTGGCCGCTGGCAATTCTGTAAGTTGGAATAAAGAGGAGGATGCATAGTTTCACAATAACCGAGAGCCTGGCCATTGCATTGCTCAAGCAACGTTGTCTTCTAACCACATTTTTAACCTCTAGATGCCCACACTTGGTACTTGTGTTGAGCATGGCAGTGAAGGTCACAACAACATCATCGAGTAGCTGGTATTTCCATTTCCCCATCGTCCCCTTGGGACCACCACGTGAAGCAAAAGTACAAGATAGACCCCTCACATAACCCAAACGGTGTCGGTGAGGGGCAGTCGAGAGTGCACTCTCTAGGAACTCTAGCAAAACTCACATGTGAAACTCACTCGAGCACGATAATCCGGTGCTGCTTGTGGACCACTCGCCTCGCCTCTTGGGTGACTCCACTGTGAAACTAAACCCACCCACTATAGGAGTCACCTAGGAGGTGAGTGATCCATGAGTGGCACCAGATCCTTGTGCTTGAGTGAGTTTCGCGTGAGAGTTTCGCTAGAGTTTCACTAGAGAGTGCGCTCTCGACTTCCCCTCACCGACACCGTTTGGGTTAAGTGCGGGGTCTATGATGTACTTTGCTTCAAAAGGTGGTCCCTATGGGACGATGGGGAATAAAATATCCAAGTTACTCGACCTGGGGACCTCTGTGGCAGCACATCCCTGCCACTAGTTCCAAAAATGCACCTGTCATCCCTTCCATGTCCATCCACTGTGGAAACTTCGCTGTGCCGAGACATCGTCCCGGGCTGTGATGGATGGATGAGTTGGTTCGCTCGCGGAGGGGATCCCACATGGTTCTCGCTCCATGGCTAGTTCTTGAGGAGGTTCGCAGAGGGTCACTAGTCTTGTGTTGTCACTATGGCAACCCAGTGGCTAGTATATCATTGAAGGGGGCCAGTGCACTTGTCTTAAAATCTTCACTAGTGCACTGCCAAGTGCTTTGATTTACACTGGTTAGAAAAGCAGTTTTCACATCAAGTTGATGGAGCTCCAGGTTGAGCTCAGCTACAAGGCTCATCAAAACACAAATTATTGTCAGCTTTACAATAGGGCTATAAGTTTCAGAGTAATCAACTCTTGGGATCTGAGAGAAACCACGTTTTTTTTTTCTTTTCTCTTTGCCTTTTTTCTCTTTGAAGGACTAATAAAGATGGATCCCTACCCAGCCCAGTACCACCTCATCACTCTCCTCCCAATTCCCTCACTCTGCCACATTCTCTCCCTCTCAAAGGATTGGCACACACTAATCCTCCAGCATCTGCCACTGGGGCAGCAGTGGTACATGGTATGTTAGAGGCATTACTTGAATACACAATGATTTGAAGAGAAGATCACAGAAAACAAAAAAATAAATCTGAAGAAAAGATCACAGAAAACAAAAAAATAATTGACGCAATAATACAATTAATATCTGAATTCCTTTAAACATTCTCTTACCTGCATTTTCTGTTTTAACTCATATATTCGTTTTTCTTTTTCACCAATAGTTTCATCTCTCTCAATAATATCTTTTTTTAACCCACTGTAAAAGGGCATGAGCCAGACTGCTGTCCCACTGTGGCTGCTGGTCTTGACCTAAAGATCCTACCATGGCTAACAGTTTTTTCAGCAGAATGATACTTTAGCATGACTAAACACTTACTTTCCCAGTCAAGAAATATACAGGAATCATCTATTACCAAGAAGCTCAAATTCTCAAGGCATACCTTGAATTCAAAACACTAATCGAAGTTGATCTCAACCAAATCATCTTGAAGAACACATAGTCCAATGAATGGGTCTATTCCAAATATGTACCCACTTCCTCACACTTCACATGAAGCTAGCAATGAGAATGGCTATTTGACTTGTATAAAGATTGGTGAGTACTACAATCGATTAGAGCTGATGGCAGCCAAGGTGGAGGAAGGAGGAAGGTGGCAGCAACACTGACCTTACTTCCAACAGGTCTACCAGGACTGATCTAATCCACCAAGGCAGATTAGATGTGGATGTCATGGTATTGACAAGCCACTAAAGTTCATGCTGGAGAGCTTCTTGGGAAAGTCCTTGGATGGGACTATGCATTTGGGTGCTGTCTGGGACTCCAGACGGTGCAGTTCCTCACGTCTAGCTTGATTCACTGGAGAGGTGTTTCCTGTGAAAGAGCATGATAGTGCTAGGATTGTTATCTGGTCCGGTTTAGCGTTAAAGTTTTAACATTCTTTTGATACAAGGTGAGAAGTCTTCTCCTTTTTTTTTTTTCCACTTGATCAAACATTGACTTTCTCTTTTGTTCTAATATAACATTATCATGTGACGATATCACACTTTGGCAAGGTGCCAAATTGCTCTTCAAATCATCGGATTCGTTCTGTAACTAGATCAATTAAGTGGGCTAGGTATAATAACTTCATGGCTATAGGTTTGCAATAGTGTGTATTGGCCATAGTTCTGGCCACAGCCCTAGCTATGGCACTATGGCCTTGGCCATAGCACCACTAGCCCCTAGATGGCATTGGTCATAGCCGTTGGCCACTAGATGGCATTGGTCATGGCTGCTGGCTGTTGGATGGCACTGGCTATGGCTATTGACCACTAGATGACGCTGTGAGATTCACTGTGGCTGTTTGACTGTGGCTGCTTAGTCATAGCTTGCCATTTTTCTTAGACATAATTATAAGTGATGAAAGCTATTCTGCATTCTGGATTGGATAGAATATTGGCAACAGTCCTTGAGTTAGTTTGAGCTTTTGCCAATGTTAGGTTGAATGGTTTGTGCATTATTAAATTAAATAATAAGTTGTAATTATTTCCAGGGCTCGGCTTGACTGGAACAAAATTGGGATGTGGAGGAGGGTGTGGAGCGTGCATAGTGATGATTTCTTCATCACAATTGGAGAAGATAAAATCAAGTAAGCTTGTCTCTGTAGAGATGAGAAAGCTAGAAGTAAACTATTTTTTCTCTTATGTTCTTCCTTGTAGCCATCATGCGATTAACACTTGCTTCCATTCATTCTTGGGATGATGCATGTTGTTTGCGGGAGTTTCCTACATATTTGTAGGGCACAGCTTTGCAATGGTACAATGGTCTGGACATGAAGACTCATGAGGATTGGAGCAATTCTTCTGGGAAACAAGGAATCATAGGAGTAGAGGAGGGCCCTCTAGTGACTAACATACCATCACCCAACACAGGCAAATCTCCTACCACCCCTTACAGCAGTCTCAAGGCATAAAAGATCAAACCTGCATAGCTGTCACCAGTGATGTAGAGGTTGGAACTTTTAAACTCTGGAAACTTTTTGAACCACCCCAGCAAGAATAGGAGCATATCTTGAGCTGTAAAGCCACAAATTCCCAGAGAGAAAAAAAAAAGGATTAGTGACACTCTAAACAATAAAAAGACTACATGCTCTTGTCGTTCCGACCAAAACAAGAGCCAATAGAGATGAAGATTAGGGCTCACTGAGGTAGTTCACTTGTGCTTCTTGTTTACTTAACCAGCCAGCCTTTGATCTTGGAGCTTGGCAAGATAGAATTTGATTCCCATTTCTTGGTTGGGGTCAAAAAATAATCAATTGGCATCTTTATTCCCGCTAAGTAGTTTCTTCACTTTTACAGTTTGCATTGTATTCAAGATTTCCTCATAAGGAGATGGAAACATTCCACTTTGACAGGCTTTATAGCTTTAGTGAGCTTGCGACTTGGATCACTTAGTCAAGCCTCAGCTCCTCGCAGCTCCACAATCTAGAGCACTTGACAGATGATTTACCATAGAATAACTATGAAGCGGAACCTAAACCCTCCATGTGCCATGTGTCACATGCCATGTGCCACATGCCATGTGTCCAAAGGACAGTAGTGTGAAACCCGAGTTTCAAGGCTTTGAGCCACTAAATAAAGGAACGGTGCCAAACTCTTAAGCATGGAACCAAAGAGTGATGGAACCAGACTATGGAGCAACTCTTGAGCATATAGCCCATGACTTAGAACAATTTTAGAGCAACTAACATCCCAATGCTAGGACCAGCATACAAAATGGAGCCAAATAGAGTTTAGTGTTATTTCAGCATACCAGTAGCCTAACGTGAGGATATGGGTATTCCACCAGCTAACATAGTATAGAATTTGGGCTTAGACCCAAATCAGATGCAAAATATGATAGACATGCAAGTGGGAGTTAGACTATACCTCAGGTTGGTCAGTCATGCCCAACCTACCCACTATCCCTATTATACATTTGGAACCCCCTATAACCCCCGCCCCCCCTTTGAGGAACACATGCTTTGGGATTTCACCCTAAGCCTCCTTTAGTATCAGGAGTTAGTCTCTAGGACAAGTTCGAAACTTACTAAATATGGAATGTCCCTATATTGTGAATTTGGACACGGGACAAACACCATTGTGTTTAGAACAATTTTTACATTCCATAGATATGCCAAATGAGCAAATCTAGACACTTTTCATAAATAGTATTTAGAACTGAAATGAGACTAATACAAAAGGCATGATAGCAAGGGTGTTTAGTGGACATGGTAAGCTATCATCTAGCGAATATTGAGGGACCAATCTCAATATTGCAGGGGTTTTTGATACTAGCAAGTGCAAGTCAATGACACAAGTTTCTTAAACCAGGTTGAGTATGCTCAATAAGAAACACATAGGGTTCCTACCTTATGTTTATCCAATTTAAGTGCATGGTCATTGATCAATTTCTCAATTAGCTCAAGTGAGAAACTGATAACGAGTTCAGCAATACCGACCTTCTACCATTGTGGCAGTAAAGAAAGAATATCTGAAAGGACTAACCGACAAGTAACTTTTAATACCCGAACTCACATTCACGACAATCACAATTGCTACTGAGGTTTTACGAGGCCAATAGCAATGAAAAAGACTTTGTGGCAAGGATCGAGGAGGAGTACACACACAAGCTCATTGTGAATCTCATCACTCGGAGAGAGCTGCTGTAAACTCTTGAGTTTGGACTTCCCGGGAGATCACCCAGCCTAGTACTATTCAAACCTAAGGACGCTTAACCCCAATTATCCCAAGACCCTTAACCAGTTAGAAAAGGGGGTGCACTCTTATTCATGAGCCCTTTCCCTCTATATTTGAACCCCATGGATCATTTCTCAAGTCATTCTCTTTAGCTGCTTATAGTTGCCCACTGAAATAGTGCTAGTGGTTTCTGGAGAGCAAGGCCATGAACTCAATCTGATGCATGAGGAATGGCTTAGAAATTCATGAAAAAAACACTTTCTTTTTCTTCCAAAACTTATTGTGAAGCTAAGACGAATGAGCTGGTAATATTGAGCTATGATCTGACTAGCACCTATTGTAGTAAGAAAGAGAGATGAGAAGAACAAGAACCAAACTTTTAAGAATAACAAGGAAAGATAGCAAACCCTTGGAAAAATTGAGAGTGAAAGTTGGCTGGTCAGCTCTACGATAATTGATGTGAAGACAAGCTCTTCCAGGAGATCTTCCTTGCCTCTCCAAATAACCCAGCTAATCCCTATTCCCACTAGGGATGCTCATCCAATCAAGGTTCCTATTGTAAGCAACCAAAGGGAACGATTCGAGAGACGGTCCATAGGGTTCAAATATAAAGGGAAAGGGCCCATGAACAAGAGTGCACCCCCTTTTCCAATCGGTTAAGGGTCTTGGGATATTTGGGGTTAAGCGTCATTGGGTTTGAATAGTACTGGGCTGGGTGACCTCCCGGGAAGTCCAAACTTAAGAGCTTACATTTGGTATCGGAGTGGTCTCGGGTCCGACTCTGTTGGTTGGCTAAGGGAATCGCACCACATGTTGATTGACATCTGGCTGGTCCAGTTTGCTCCCGCTGGGCTCGACCCAAGGGGTAGGGTGTCAAGAGAGCGGGGCTCTCAGGAGAGCTGCGGCTCTCAGCTTCCATTCACGAGGGCGTGAACTTGCAGGGAAGCATGGTGGATTGTAAGCAACCAAAGGGAACGACTCGAGAGACGGTCCATAGGGTTCAAATATAGAAGGAAAGGGCCCATGAACAAGAGTGCACCCCCTTTTCCAATCAGTTAAGGGCCTTGGGATATTTAGGGTTAAGCGTCCTTGGGTTTGAATAATACTGGGCTGGGTGATCACCTATGAAAATCAAGATCCTACAAGTCAATGTGAAGGATATGCTGAAGAAGAGAGTTATCCCTAAGTTTCAGAGTCCTTGGGTTTGTGAACTTTATCTTGTGACAAAGCCTAATGGGAGCATTAGATTTTATATTAATTATCATATGTTTAATAATGTGATTGTTCATAATGTATACCCACTTCCTTGCACAGTGGATTTAAATGTAGCATATGTGGTTTTTACCCTTTATCCTATAGTGATTACCATAGGATAACCATGAAGCGGAACCTAACCCTCTTTGTGCCACGTGACAGATGCCACATGTCACATGCCACGTGTCCAAAGGATAGTGGTGTGGAACCTGAGTTTCAGGGCTTTGGGCCACTAAACGAAGAAACGGAGCCAAACTCTTAAGCATAGAGCCAAAGAGTGTCGGAACCGGACCACAGAGCAACTCTTGAGCATACAGCCCAATGAGTGAAGGGACAGGAGCATGGAGCAACTTGAAACAATCCTAGAATATTCAGCATTTCTGGAACAAACTTGAAACTTATTAAATATGGAATAATGCTAGAATGCGAATTTGGACATGGGACAAACACCATTGTGTTCAAAACAATCTCTACATTCCGTAGATATGCCAAATGAGCAAATCTAGACACTTTCCATAAATAGTATTTAGAACTGAAATGAGACTAATACAAAAGGCATGATAGCAAGGGTGTTTAGCGGACATGGTAAGCTATCATCTAGCGAATATTGAGGGACCAATCTCAATATTGCGGGGGTTCTTGACACTAGCAAGTGCAAGTCAATGACACAAGTTTCTTAAACCAGGTTGAGTATGCTCAGCAAGAAACACATAGGGTTCCTACCTTATGTTCATCCGATTTAAGTGCACAGTCAATGATCAGTTTCTCAACTAGCTCAAGTGGGAATTAATAACGGGTCCAGCAATACCGACCTCTTACCGTCATGGTAGTAAGGAAAGAGTGTCTATAAGGACTGGCTGACAGATAACTTTCAATACCCAAAGTCACATTTGCGACACTCTCCCCCCCTTAGGGAAAATTGACGTCCTCATCGATACATACTCTAGTTTAGAATACCACTAAGGAAATAACTCCAGAAAAAGTTTATAGTATTCACACTTTGTAGCGCACGCCCATATCCTCACATTAGGCCACCAATATGTTGAAATAGCGCCAAACTCCGTTTGGCTCCATTTTGCGTGCTAGTCCTGGCATTGGGATGCTAGTTACTCTAGGACTGTACCAAGTCGCTCCATGCCCCTATCCCTTCGCTCCTTGGGCTATATGCTTGGGAGTTGCTCCATGGTCCGGTTCCATCACTCCTTGGCTCCATGCTTGGGGGTTTGGCACCGTTCCTTCGTTTAGTGGCCCAAGGCCCTGAACCTCGGGTTCCACACTACTGTCCTATGAACACGTGGCATGTGACACGTGGCATCTATCACGTGGCACAAAGAGGGTTTAGGTTCCGCTTCATGGTGTTATCCTATGGTAAATCACCATAGGATAAAGGGTCAAAACCATACTTCACCAGCTAGTATGGTGTGGAGCTTGGGCTTAAACCTAAGTTGGACGCAGAACAGGGACAAACATGCAAGTTGGAGCTAGACTATGCTTTAGGTTGGTCGGCCATGCCTGACCTACCCACTATCCCTACTATCCACAA
>NW_003314334.1:323188-325815 GCF_000143415.4 Selaginella moellendorffii
CATCTCTACATTCCGTAGATATGCCAAATGAGCAAATCTAAACACTTTCCATAAATAGCATTTGGGACTGAAATGAGACTAACACAAAGGGCATGATAACAAGGGTGTTTGGCAGACATGGTAAGTTATCATCTAGCGATATTGAGGGACTAATCTCAATACACGAGGGTTCTTGTCACTAGCTAGTGCAAGACAAAACGAGACGGGAACTCCTTACCGGGCTAAGTATGCTTAACCAATAGGAATTCCATCCTTATGCTCGTCCGGTCTAAGTACACTCGAAATGCCCAGTTAACTCCACTAGTACAAAAGGGGCTGATAAAGGGTCTAGCAATACCAACCTCCTGCCATCGTGGCAGTAAGGAAAGAGTGTTCGTAAGGACTAGTTGACAAGTAACTTTTGATACCTGAAGTCACATTCACAACACTCTCCCCCCCTAGCGAAGATCGATGTCCTCGTTAATGCATACTCGAGTCTAGAATACTGCCAAGGAAACAACTCTAGAAAAAGTTCACGGTACTCACACTATGTGAGAAACGCACCAACTTAAATGAGTTAGAAGGCAACCTCTTTGTCTAACGCGGATGCGCTACCAGCTCAGACACCTTCCGGCCGTCGCCAACAAGGAAATGACCAATGGAGTCAGCCACCCTTGCTACTCTGGGTGTCACCTAGCTACAAAAGTGTGATACGCCCCTGCCTGCAAGGACATAAAGAGAGGAGCCAGAGGCCCCAACCCTCATGAGTAAAGAAACCAAACCCGTCAATAAAGTTTAGATAGACTACTGTAAACAGGCAGTTAGAGTTGTTTACACGGTCACGCCCTTTTAACGGAATAAGGAATATCGACAGAGAGGTGGGTTATGTGACTAGTCAACAGTAGCTACCCCATGACTAGAGATTTCAACATGCACACGAAGTGCCGAAGCCAGTCTGCCTATACTGGCCCAAATTCAAAGATCAATAGATGGACAATATCAAAGTCATAGACAATGATATTTTAGAGATTTTAATTATCAATGAATAAATCTTAGATTAGAACACAAAAGTATTCCAAGTAAGTTATCATCCGATAAATTAGTATTATAGGATAGGAAACACCAAGATCATTATCTTTTGGAAAACATAAGATTCACCATCCAACAAAATTCAATAGCAAGTATATCATCAAGTAAACTCAATGAGAAAACTTAACTATTGAAGATTGTAGACAGTATGCTAAACAACTTACCAAAGATAACTCAAAGAACACAAAGTATCCTTAATTGACAAGCACAATGCTCGCGAATGTATCTCCTGAAGGAAATAACATCCTAATCTATCAGGACTAACTCGAGCAACAATCAACAAAACAGAATGAATGTGGTAAAACCAACAAACACTTAGTCATGCCAACCATCACACAAGTCAATTTGAATAGATCCCAATCAATAATACCAAGGAACCAGAGTTGTTTAAACAAGTGTCAGCAACATCCTATCGATATCTCAAACCCAAGAGACCAATCCAGAGTAAAACACAAAGAACATGTGGTATTGCGAAATGCCATAAGCCATCAAAGAGAACAATTAACTATCATGAAAGATCATTAATTATCCCATCAATAGATAAATGCATAATCATCGTCAAAGAAGAAATCTACCATCCCGAAGAATAGCAAATCATTCTAGATCAACAATAATCAAGCAAAACCACTAACAAGGATAATTAACTATCTTAGATGATAGTCAATCATCATCAGTGATTGCCAAATGCAATACAAACTTCAATATTGAAGCTAAGGAGCCAAAATGCCTTCCCCAACAACTTCTAACAAATGGAACAATGAGCACAAAAACTCAAGGAACCGATAACTCGAAGAAGCCTATAGCTAAGTCTTGCCTAACAATGATCACAAGTTTTGCATAAACTAACTTCAATGCTAAAGAGAACTCATGGTACAACCCACAATATCCCCTTTAACACATCCATAAGCTAAACTTCATAATACCAAAGCTAATGAAGAGCATATCTACATCAATCCAAAAACCAAGCATAATGAAGCTATGCTCAACAAGTGATTACTAAATGATCCTCCATGAATCCATCTATAGCAAGACGTAACTCACTTCATAACAAGCACAAAGAGAATCATCAATGATCGATATATCCTAACTCAAATCCAATAAAGATTCAAATATTCAATATCGATCACTAACTCATCCTTTTGTAAAGCTAGTATAGTTCACAACTAAATCACTTTTCAAGGAAAAGCTAAAGCTCAACCCCTACTACACAATGTCGTTTAAACACAATTAACTCAACTTGCCACTTAGTTCATTTGAACGTCAATACAGTTGCTAACTAGCAAATGCACGAATGTCAATAACACAAAGCCATAGCCAAATCATCAACACTATCTTCATCAAGACTAATGAAGCTCAATGTCAATCCTTCGGAGAGACATATCATTTCACTTGAATCTCAATATCAATATTATCAACAATAAGGCATCACTTCAGTGCCACTAACACCATAACAAAGCTAAAAGAAAGCACAAGTGAATCACCACTCAAACCAGGCAGGATGGTCTTTCTCTAACGAAGCTGGGCATGCCGTCTGCTGGGCTCCTGGCAGTGAGTTTTTT